>NW_007081691.1:122695-131149 GCF_000164805.1 Carlito syrichta
GAGAGAGACAGAGAGAGGAAGAGAGAGAGAGAGACAGAGAGAGGAAGAGAGAGAGAGAGGAAGAGAGAGAGAGGAGAGAGAGAGGAAGAGAGAGAGAGAGAGAGAGGAAGAGAGAGAGAGGAGAGAGAGAGAGAGAGGAAGAGAGAGAGAGAGGAGAGAGAGAGAGGAAGAGAGAGAGAGAGGAGAGAGAGAGAGAGAGAGAACTTGCATGTTTTTGTAACATAATCACAGTTTTTTGTCTCTGGCTTCAACCACGGATCCTCCTATCACTTTTGCTATACTGTCCTCATTAGAAGCAGTCACTAGGTCTCCCCCCAAACACACACAAAAGGGGAGAGGAGTAGAAAGGATGCAGTGTCAGGAGGTGAAATTATTGGGAGCTCTCTCAGAAGCCCTCTCAGAAGCTCTCTCCCACCATACCAAGTTTTCTAAAAATAAGGTGGCATTAAAGCACTTCATATTGCAGGGAGCCCCGCAATTTGCAAGAACAGTGAAGAAAGGTCAGCTTTTGAGCAAAGGAATGTACCACTGTCCTGACTATAATCTCTCCATTTCCCCAAATGCTTACATCTTTAGCGATGGCAAAAGAAAACAAAGATTCAAACGTGGGTTTCACTGTCCAAGTTTCTCAGCCTCCTCCACATTCCTCTGTCATTCTTAAAGACATGACAAGAAAACATAAGCCAACCTCTGCGGTTGAAGTCAGAGACAAAAAACTGCATTTAAGTGATTGTGCCCACAGTAGGCGAGCATGTCAGCAGTGTAAAATAAGAGAGGAGAGAAGCAAGATCAAGGAGTGGAAAATCTGGACAAATATACAGTAATGCTAATCGATAAAGTCAAGCGGCATGTGTTGGCTAAGAGAAACGTGTTAGGGTGGCCAGGAAGAAGCAAAGCAGATGGGGTCTAGATATATTTGCTCCAAGGCTTGTGGATGTTGCCAAAGCACTCTTTCGAAAGGTGCCAACAGTCGAGAATTCCTCAGGGGAAATTCTTGTGCTGGGAATAAGGCTGTCTTATTGTTTGTGAAAAACGCCTTCATATTTCAGGTCACAACACAGCAGTTCTGATGAAACTGGTTTGCAGAATGTAAGTCTTGTCAACCCACTTCCTTCTTGGAATTATAGAGTCTCAAAGTTACAAGGAAATCTAAATATCGTGCGGTTCGACCTCTAACCCAATGAGAGATTCTTTTTTACCGTGTTACTTAAAGGTCATCTTCAACTTCTTGAGGCCAATAGTGATGGAGAAGTCACTGCGTCATGAGGTCATCCTTTCAGTATCAGACCTGTCCTGTTGAGGCAATGGGCATTTCATGTTGAACTGAAATCCACCTCCATGTCAGCTCAGTTACTTGTTTCTACCAGGCTCTCAGAGGAAGCACATAACCAGAGCATTCCCTGTTTGATATGATGACCACCAAATTCCAAAAATAAATCCATAAATTTTTCAATCTCCTTTTACAACCTGTATGTCTCCCATGATACATGGCATTTTCTTCAGTGATTGTGAGACAGCTTCCCATGACTCTCTCTTCTCTCCGTTTGATGTTCTTTTGAATAAGCTCTAATTTTTAAGGTTTATCTGGAAATATGAGTACCTGATTTGGAGACATCATTCCTAGATACTAAAATCAGCAAATAATTCTTATGAGTTGCAAACAATAATGAATGTCAGGATTTGGGGGGCAGCAACTATGTCATTTGGTCATTTAAATTTCTGAATAATGAAAATGCTCTCTCTTAATAAAACAACTTTTGCAAACAAGACTACGGATTAGGAAAATAAGACAAGAGAATGAATTTATATCTATTGATTTCTATCACACGCTAGGCTCTTTTTCTGGCACTTTATATGTTATATCACGTTAGGCTACTCGAACTCTAATAAATAGTTATTTGTTTAATCCCACAAATTAGGAAACTGAGACTCAGAGAATTTAAGGAACTTGCTCAAATTTACACAGCTACTAAACATCAGGCCTTTTACCTACATGTATCAAATCCAAACCACATGCTTTTCCCACAATAAACAGAGTCAGACAATTCTCATACTCATAATTTAAAGTCTTAAGGGATTTCAGAAATGATCTATCCAAAGTCTAATCACATTATAGATAAAGGGATTTACATTATCTCTCAAGGTCAAACTTGTCTAATTTGATCTAACTTAATGACAGGGTAAGAGTTGGAAACAGGCTCCTCTCACAGTGCTCTTTTCCTTACACTGGTGTGATTGATTAAAATAAAAATTTATTTTGGATTTATTTCCATGTCACGTCCTCTTTAGGTTTTGATTCATCCTTCTAAGTTGGTGGACTTCTATCAAAAATCTCTGCCTCAGTTATAGTGTTAAATATCCCCCTTCTTGATGTATGTCATCAGCAAATTAAATAATGATGCCAAACATATATACATATATGTGTAAATGTATAGATGTGTGTACACGTCTATGTATGTTTATATATGTGCATACAAATATGCATACATATTGATATGTATGTATGTACTTATATGTATATATGTTCTTACATACACACATGTATTCATTTATTTATTCTAAATCTGTAGTAACACAGCTGGTAAAAAGCCAGAACCAGGAACAGAGACCCATGACAGATGATTAGAAAGTTCCTTACGAAGTGATATAAAATACTCAATAAGTACTCTTAAGACATAACGTTTCAACCAGGTTTTACTGCACTTACCCTTAACCAGCTCCTGCAGTTCTATCTATAAGACTATCTAAAAAAACAATGGTTAAGACTTTGCCAGAGTCAGTGCAGATTATGTAACCTTTGTTTCTTCAGACCACACCAGCCTAGGGATATGAATTGGGTCACATTTACATAAAAATCGTGTATGCCCTCCTACCTACTATCAGACCTGTGGTCCCCTGCAAAACCCTATCCAAATCTCCAGCAAATTCCCTTTAATTCTTTCCAGGAACCCTTAGGGGTGATCTCATTGGCTTTGCAGCGACGAATGAGCTTAGCTATGCAAGTGAGGCCACCCTGTTCCTCCTCCACTGACCCAGTTCTTTTAAGGTGTGTGCCTCCCAAGCATCTGGAACTTGCTAAGCCTTATCTTAACTCAACCAATCGACATGGCCCCTTGCCTAGGAGATTTCTGCACTTTTTCCTGAAGTGGCTTCAAGGTTCAAAAGCCACCTCAGAGAAAGTACCTATGAACAGTGCTGATGCTTCTGATAGATGAGTCTTTCTAATACAACAGTGCAACTTGAGACCACCATGCCCCTCAAGGCGCTGCCAATATACCGGCAGCATACATACATTCAAATTCAGCTGTTATCTTAGAGTCTTCCGTACTCAACCAAAAAACTGCGCTCTGTCTTCAATCAGGAAGACTCCACCCTTGTCCCTGCATGGCACTTCACACATAGGTTTCTGGTGTAGCACTATATTATGTTTCTTGCATTTCCCTGGGACTTTATGAAAAGAGTGCTTTCAAATTATCCTCCAGTGTCTTTCTTTAAGCACTCGGAGTTCCATATATAATAGCTGTAAGCAGTTAATAAATAACATTTGTAGTTAAAATTTGGCATTTTCGCCGGGCTCGGTGGCTCAGCCTGCCATCCGCGCCTTTGGGAGGCTGAGGTGAGTGGATTGCCCGAGCCCGCGGGTTCGAGACCTGCCTGGGCAGCGAGATCTCATCTCTACAATAAATCAAAAAATCAGCCCGGCGTGGTAGCGCATGCCTGTAATTCCGGCTACTCGGAAGGCGGAGGCGGAAGGATCGCCGGAGTCCAGCAGGTCGAGGCTGCGGTGCCCGGGAGCGGCCACTGCACTCCAGTCTGGGCGAACAAGTGAGACTCCAATTAAAAAAAAAAAAAAAAAAGGTATTTTCTTTCATAAGATCCCAGTTGTGGATTAAAATCTTCCATTAGAATAAAAGTCTTTTCCAGAAGGTGCCCATCAGCAGAGCGTTCCTGGCCTGTGTACCTGACCAGGCCAGTCTAAATCACAGTGACAGCTACAGCCCCGGCTAAGGCCAGGAGCCTGCCAGTCTACTTTTCAGGCTGTGACGGAGTGTTCTAAGATTTGACCCTGATAGTTTTGACATCTTAATTAGTGGACAAAAGAAACAATATTATTTCTCTTATTTTTTCCATCAGTGGTTTAAAGTATAGATACTGGGATTTGAATGAAACTTACTCTTGAGTGTGGAGGGACTTTGGAGAGGCTTTTTAATCCCTCAGGTTTGTGGATACTCAAGTATCTCCTCACTGAATCCTTGAAGTGATTAAAAAAGATGCTTCCTTTATTAGTTAATGTTAATTATTTTGTCTGACAATGAAAACTGAGCTTTTACTGAACAATTTGCATACATATAAGCAGATTTTAGGGGCCCTTGGCAATTCTTTGAAAGGCTCTGGACACACTTGAGGTCACATAGGATAGAGCCTCAATTTTTTTATTGTGTAAGAATAGAAGACACTGGAGGATAAAAGACACTGGAGAATAAAAGAAAGACACTGGAGGATAATTTGAAAGCACTCTTTTCATCAATTTTCATTTGATGAAATTTCATTTGATGAAATTCAAATCAAATTTCATTTGATGAAATTCAAGTTATCAAAAGATCTTTATTATTTACTAATTTTAAGGTACTATCAGAATAGCCAATCAGTTTAGTCTGGCATGGCAATCACTGCATTGACTCCTGGTCCCAACTTCCTCTCACACTCGCTGATTCACCTTTACTCAGCTTTTATGGGTTTATAATGGATGTCATATCCAAAGAAGATGTGAAAGATGTACAGTTGAAAACATATATTCAATGGAATCCCAAAATTAAAGAGCCAATTATTGAAAAGCAATGGAAAATATAGCCAGCCCCAAAATAAGGTAATTATTGCTCCTGAGCTTTTTTGAGCTTTTTTTTTTTTTTTTGAGTTGGAGTCTCACTCTGTCACCCAGACTGGAGTGCAGTGGCTGGTCCCGGCCACCACAGCCTCGACCTGCTGGGCTCTGGCGATCCTTCCGCCTCAGCCTTCCAAGGAACTGGAGCTACAGGCACATGCTACCACACCCAGCTGATTTTTGATTTATTGTAGAGATGAGGTCTCGCCAAGTTGCCCGGGCGGGTCTTGAACCCGCGGGCTCAGGCAATCTGCTCACCTCAGCCTCCCAAAGCGCTGGGATTATAGGCTGAGCCACCGAGCCTGACTCTGCTCCTGAGCTTAAATGTGATTTCCTTGTCAGATAATACAATACAAGGAAAGTACTACATAACATGTGCTAGCTATGTGCATCACTGTCCAGAAGAGAGACACTGCTTTGTAGCAATAAACCAATGAAGAACTTGTCATAGGAATAACTACATGATATTGAATGACATGGTGGGCAGATATATACATACAAAAACATACATACTAATAAAAGATACAAAAAAGATTTGTTTGTTTCTAAATTAACAAGTAACAGCAAGTTTTAAAAAAAATTCTAATTTTAAATAGAGACTAATAGAATCTAGAATCTAGAAGATAGACGTACTTCTTACAACATGCGTCTAGGAGGGCTTCTAGATAGAGGTTTCTGAATCCTACTCCAGATATACTGAATAGATGCTCTGGGGCAGAGGTTTCAGGAATGAGATCTGTGAAGAGCACCTGGATGATGCTGAGACCGCTCTTGAATAGGTAGACAGCTGGTACTAGCCATGGTTTATCACACTCAGGTTTCATTTCAATCTAAATTTTTACCAAATGTGAAAAGACGATAATCAAAGACTGAATTCAGGAGACTGGGACCATACTTAGTCACTGTTCTAGAAACTAGCTTGTCCTGATGCGCTTCCCTAAGTAGCTGCTAGATGTATTTTAACTAACACCTATACTAAATGTCTCATTAGTATGATGGGCGTAGTGGCTCAGTCTGTAATTCCAGTACTTTGGGAGGCCAAAGAGAGAGAATTGCCTGAACCTGGGGGTTCGAGATCAACCTGGGCAACTTGGTGAACCCTCATTTCTACAATAAATCACAAAAACTAGCCAGGTGTAGTGGCGTGTGTCTGCAGTTCCAGCTACTTGGAAGGCTGAGGTGGAAGGATCACCTGAGCCCAGCGGTCGAGGCTGTGGTGGCCATGAGCATGCCACTGCTCTCCAGACTGGGTGACAAAGTGAGACTCCAACTCAAAAAAAAAAACAAAAAAAAGGAAGACATGGGAATAATGTAAATAGAAGAGAGCCTGAAACATACTTTGCCTCCCATCAACTTTTGCCACCAAAAAAATTTTTTTCAATAAGATAAATCAACACCTTAAAAATGCCTTTAGTGTGTATTTCAGCCTTAAATATCCTTTCTACCCTCTCTGAATTTGAACAGGTAGCTTTTAATTCTTTAGGAATGACAATGAATGTTTAGGCTGCTGGCTGGCCTTTTGCTCATTGGGTCTTCAAGTTGATTCATGGCTATTACTTGAGCTGGTTTTAGATTATGAGTATTGTGGCTTCATTGCCTCTCCAAAGCTTCCACATTCATCGTTCTGAGTGCAACCCAGGTGTCAGCATGATCAGACAATGTCTGTGGCTTCAGCTAAGGTTAAAGAGAGGCAACGATTCATAGAGGTGATGATGCCAAAGAATGAATCAATAGTCAAATTGAACCCAAGTTCTAGCTTGTTAATACAGCGCATGCTTCAGTTACACTTCGTTCCCCAGGTGATTCTACAGGGTAAGTTCATTAGTCCAAGTGTGTTTAATTCCAAAATGTATTTAGTTTGAAAGATAGATTTTGTTCTTCAAGAAGACAAGAGGGATTTTTCATTGCCTTTGCACCTCTGGGTAGCCCAGAGTGCAAGGAAAAGGGGTCAGACAAACTGCCTTCCAAACAAATCTAAGTGAAGACTCCTAGCAGAATGTCATCCTTTCAGCAGCATCACCACCACATTTTAAGATCAGATGCAGGTTCTAAAATAAAGGGTAATATTATCTTGCCTTTGAATGGTTTACCCATGAATCTTCTTAGTATCGGGGCAGAGTAAACATTGATAAGCAGAACCCTGTCATATGATTATTTATCTCTAAGTCTTACAGTGGGCAAAGAAGTATGTCTCTGATTTGGTTGAATCAAATATGACAAACACGAATCCATAATTCACCAGAGTTTGATTTCCTTCTAGAAAGAAACTTTGAAAGGACTAATTTGGTAGAGGTACTTAAATTAGAAAAACATTTTGTATATCAGGACTTGGATTCTAAGTTTAGATACAATAACTAAATTGGTTTTTTTCTTTAAATCAGCCCTTCATCAAGTAATAGCTATTAAATGTCTACTCCCCATAGACATAATGCTGGCGTGAACAAAATAAATATTACTTTCCCAGCTGCAAATTAAATCTAGCAAATGCGACACATAAGAAATAAGATTATTACAATGCAGCATAAAATGTTGTAATACTAAGAGGATTTTAAGATGCTAAATGAAGATCACATAAAATGAGCATCTGTAAACTGGGCTTGAGAATATATCAAGGTTTAGACTAAACCCTAGAGTTTTGAGTTGGGGTTAGCCTGGTAAGTACAAGGTCAAGGAAGAGGGCAGGAAGATGGAAAGAGCAAAGAAAGTGAATGAGATTTATTTATGTTTCATTCATTCATTCATTTATTTTGAGTCAGAGTCTTACTCCGTCTCCCAGGCTGGAGTGCAGTGGCACACTCACGGCCACCGCAGCCTCAACCTGCTGGGCTCAGGTGGTCTTTCTGTCTCAGCCTTCCAAGTAGCTTGAACTACATGCACGTGCCACCACACCCTGCTAGTGAAAGTGAATGAAGTATTTATAAATGTTGGGAGGCCAGAGAAGCAGGGGCTCAGCAAACCCAAGGAAGCCTGAAGGAATCAATACATGATTGGATTTGGAGGTGAAGGTAAAGGACATTCAGTGATGAGGCTGACTTTTTTAGCCTGGGTAAAAGATTTCATGCTAAGACAACAGGTTGGATTTTAAACAAATGAAACTTAACACCCAAGTGGAGATGTCCAGTAATTTCTTGGCTATATGAACCCTAATTATGAGAACAAATAAACAATAAAGCTAACATATAGATATGAAACTTATAGGCACCAAGATGATATTTGAAGCACATAGTTTGATGATACTAGGTAGAATAAGAAAAGAGTTTAGGAGAAAACAAACAAAACATGAAAAAAATATCAGAGAAACTGAAGGAGGTATCAAGATTTGCTGATTTACCAGAACTTGATGTTTCTCAGCAGGAAATGATTTCTTCTGATATGGTCAAGGTTGTTCAAAATTATATACAATAGCACAATTATTTCCCTTCCATTAACTTCCATTTACATTTCCATCTCTCCATCTGTATCTCTTTCTCACCTTTCTTCTCTCTTCCTTCTCTGATGATCTCATTTTGCCCTTCTTTTTTTTTTTGAATTGGAGTCTCACTCTGTCGCCCAGACTGGAGTGCAGTGGCCAC
>NW_007081691.1:131322-331025 GCF_000164805.1 Carlito syrichta
GATGAAGTCTCGCTGCCCAGGCGGGTCTCGAACCCACGGGCTCAGGCAATCCACTCACCTCAGCCTCCCAAAGGCGCGGGATTACAGGCTGAGCCACCCAGCCCGGCTTTGACCTTCTTTTTGCTTGTCCTTTCCTTTTTCTTTCCATACTCTTTTCCTATGATTTTAGTGTTTGTCTAGTAAAATTAAAATGAAGTGTGAATAGAGCTTGAAAAAAGATAACAATGGTGCAGTTTATCATTTTATATGGAAATTATTATTCTAAAACAATAGGGTCCCAAAATAAGCCTTCTTGCTATCTCTGACTGTATAAATGTGTGGCTATTACTTGGTGTCTATTTACTAATAAAAATAATCATCATAGCTAGATGGATCAATTAATTCAATTATACTGAACTTTTGAATCTTTTTCTCCAAAGCAAATTTATTGAGAGATTACTGGTAGGTTAGTCTATATTCTGTAATCTCCAGATTCATTCCACGTTTATCTTGTGCCTACCTTGTGTCTTACTTTAATGGACTGCTTCACCTAAGCTCCCCTGCTTTTTACTTCCAACTGGATTGGACTAATGGGAGGCACTGGCAAGAGATGGGAAGAGTAGGTTGAAAGTAAGATGGTTGGTTCCCCAGTTCCCCTCCTGCTGCCCACAGATTGCAATGGCTGTGTTTCACATCCTTAGGACATAGTTGCTGTTGCATCACTCTCTTCCTGTAGCCAAAAGTCTCCTTACGTATACTATACCGAGGGTGCCAAAAAATGTATACACATTTTAAGAGATGGGATCTATGCATGACTTTTATTTTGCCATAATCATAAGTGCCTGGACATCGATGGCAACCACTATGAGCATCTCTTGTAATTGCAAAAGTCAAACGTGACTTGTATTCTTTTTTCTTTCTTAAAATGTGTATACACCCTTGGCATCCTCTGGGTGTCTAACCTTTGCTTCAGACTTAGTGATGGTAGTGGTTTCTTGCTCTTTCTAGGTGTTTATTATCCCTTCTTGGCTTTGCATATCCTTTTTAAGTAGTGTCTTCTATCTATTTGCTTCTGGTCACTGCTGAAGAGAATCTGTACCCAACTATAGGTTTTTGAGGAAGAATCATTAGATCTTATATATCTTACTTTTATTTCCCTAGAGTATTAAAAAGGGGTTGAAAAGGAATTTTAAAAGGTTTGCTGGAGGAAAGAATATACGAATGCGTGCAACTTTTAGGATGAGTTAAGCAGAAATAACATACAGGGAGAGGCAAAACAACCTGATTTGTATCTTGATGCCACAGACAGAAGAATCCAAACTAGTAGCTGTTTCTTCTCTTAAAGAAAATTCAAATAAAATGCCATAGATTGCAAGAGCACTGAATCCAAAATGAGACTCTACATATTGAAGTACAGGCAGAAAAGTCAAATGGAAAAGTGTAGTGACTCAGGAGGCTACATTCAAAGGAATGTAAACCACAGGACTCCTTCCTTGAGAAGTTAACTCCCTGGTTTGAGATTAGCTCCTGTGGTTTGGCTGGTTACATGGTAGATGTTTAGCAAGCAATAACAGACATTTCCCTTTCTTCCCTAGGCAATACGGTGCCCAAACCAAAAAGTATTGTTCTATCTAGAAAAATAAAATAAAACACAACAAAATGGCACCAGCTCACAATGGAGCATGTTGATGCAGTACTTACCAGTGAGAATCTTCAGGATTAAGCGGGAGTATGGCCAAACTGGTGTTTCCTTTTCATGACCTTGCTGAACACAAAGATAAAATGTCAACACACAATGAGCAGGTTTACTAAAGGAGCTACATACATTAGAATACGGTTCTGTGTCTTCCAGGAGATGGAAGAGAGAGCTGTACCGCGGTGCCAACTAAACTGACCTTTTCCATTTGTGATGTGAGAAAGGCCACGGAGAGTGCTGAGTTCACTCCTGGGCGAGCACGTCTAGGACAAATGATGAGAAATGGGGAGAGAACTTCAGGGACTAGAGGGTACACATGCAGAGGATTTGTGTGATGGCTTGCTTTCCTTTTATAATAATGCTCTCATAGTTCTTGGGCTTGGGACTACTACTGGTGCCATCACCCAAGTCGCTGCTGCCAGCGTCACCACCACCATCAACGATGCCCTCATGATCACCACTACAATTCAAGAGTGATAGTAATGATAAGTTTCTCGGCTAAGTTCCTTCTGTGTCGCTCCACGGTGAAATGTGCACTAGAGCAGTCGGTTCATTCCTCAGATTAATAGACATGCCACAGTGCTGCACTCTTACTGTGGGACCAAGGGTCTAGGAGGCATGGTGCTAGCAACCGTCATGGATCTAGTTAACTGGTAGTCTTCTGTTCTCCACTAATATACCATGCGATTTTCAGCTACTTGGGAAGCGGGTTAAAAAATGTTTCTTAAGGCAGCATTTTATCAGTATAAGTCTAGAGATTCTGCCGTGGAATAAAATACTGCTACACACACACACGCACACACACACACACACACACACACACACACACACACACACACACACACTCTCTCTCTCTCTCTCTCTCAATCTTAATAACTTTGCAATTTAATCTATATCTTTCTTTGAGACTTTATTGAAGTATAATTTATAAAAAATTAAATCCACCTCTTTATCATTCTTTGTGTTATTAAATACACAGCCATGAAAACAGCACCAAAATCAAGTTTCAGAGCACTTCTATCCATCCAAGACATTTCCCTCGGGTCTTTTTTTGCAGTCTGTCTCTGCCACCAACACTAGCCCTGGGAAATCACTAAATTGCTTTCTGTCACCATTGTGACTTTTCTTAAATTTCATGTAAATTGAATCATACAATAGATAGTCTTTGCATAATGTTTTTAAGTTTCATCTATGTTGATCAGGTTATTTCTTTTTACTACTGAATTCTATTTCATTGTATGAATATGCAATGTTTTGTTTATTCATTCCCCAGTTGCTGAACATTGCAATGCTTTCAGCTTTAGCTATTATAAATAATGCTTCTATGAACATTACAGACAAGTCTTTGTGTGAGCACAAATGTTTCTGTGTATTGGGTAGAGACTTGGAAGTAAAATTGCTGAGTTACATGATATACTTTAACAGTGAAAAAACTACCAAGGTTTTACAAAATTTCTGCATCATTTTTGCCAATTAATACATTAATACATGTTCCATTTGATTGAAAGATTTACATCATTAATATTTAATATAATTATTGATATATTTGGAATTAGACCTGCCATTTATTTTCATTTATGTCATTTGTTTTACTCTATGTAAAATGTTTTACTCATTTTAATACTTTTCATGTTAAATATTTTTGGTGTACCATTTTAATTCAACCATTGAATTTTTACCTATATTTCTTCATATTATTATATTAATGATCACTTGATGGTATGCAGTATCTGTCTTTGACTAATGTCAATGTGTTTCAAGTTAACACTGAAGTATTTCCAGTAAAATGTAGGAAATACAGCTAACACAACTTTATGCTATTGTTTTTATACATAGTACATCTATAAACATTACAAAGACAATAATAGTGTTTTTATTTTTAAAAAAAAATATCTATACACATTTTAAAGAAATTAAGAGAAGCAAATATTGGTGTGTATATATAAATAGCACCAAAGTGTATACTGATCAATATTTTATATTTACATACATATTTACCCTCTGTCATGGACATGGAATATCATTTACTATTGTTTCTCTACTGTCTGAAGGATTTTCTATAGTATTTCTTGAGGATCAGAGACGTTAGCAATAGATCACCTGTTTTTATTTGGACACGTCGTCTTTACCTTCCTTTCTGAAGAGTACTTTTGCTTGATGTGAAATCATTGGTCAACATTTTGGTCTGATTATTGATATTTTGACTTTCAACTCCTGTATCATAGTGGTGTTTTCTATAATCCATTGTTTCTGCTTAAAGATCACCTACATATAATCTATTGTTTTTCTCTTGCTGTGTTCAAGATTATTCTTTTGTCTTTAAAAAGTTTTATTATGATGTGTCTATGCATGGTTTTTAAGTATTTCTCTCATTGGTTTCATCAAGATTCTTGTAAATGAAGGATAATACTTTACACCTAACTTGAAAAGATTTTAGCCATATTTCTTTAATAAATTTTCTTCTCCTTTTCTTTTCCTCTCCTCTTGGCACTCCCAACTAAATATATTTTGAGATAATTGACATTGCCTCACAGTTTTCTGTTTGTACAGTTTTGTTTGTTTGTTTTTGAGTTGGAGTCTCACTGTCGCCCAGACTGGAGTGCAGTGGCCGCTCCCGGCCACCTTAGCCTCGACCTGCTGGGCTCCGGCGATCCTTCTGCCTCAGCCTTCCAAGTAGCCGGAATTACAGGCATGCGCTACCACGCCCGGCTGATTTTTTGATTTATTGTAGAGATGAGGTCTCGCTGCCCAGGCGGGTCTCGAACCCGCGGGTTCAGGCCATCCACTCACCTCAGCCTCCCAAAGGCACGGGATTACAGGCTGAGCCACCGAGCCCGGCAGGTTTGTACAGTTTTATTCAAGTTTTTTGTCTCTCTTTTTCAGACTAGATAATTTCTCTTGGTCTGTTTTCCAGGTTCACAGTTTCTTTCTTCTGCCATCTCAAATACACTGGTTAGCCCATCTAGTGTCTTTTCCATTTTAGCTCACTGTACTTTTAAGTCCTAGAATTTCAATTTTTAAAAATGTTGTATTGTTCTATTGATAGTCCTTACCTGTTTACTCATACTTAGTATATTAACTTTTAATTATGTGGGCGTATTTATGATGGCTGCTTTGAAGTAATCGCTAAATCCAGCCTAGGCTATTAGGCACAAATTTTGATTGTCTCTTTTTCTTTCCAGGGTCTAGTAATTTTTGCTTTTGCAACACATTGAAATGACCCTGCATTCTAATTTTTTCTTCTGACATGTGTGGTTTTGATGTTTAAGTCAGCAATACATACACATGAATACAAACTGAAAAAATTAGTTTTCCTTAAGGTGTGCAACTGCTGAAGTCTATGATAGTTTTTTGTTTTTTAAGTACTCAGTTCTCTAGAAGTCCCTCCTATGTCTGCGTACTTCAGCAGTCAGTCAATGTTTAGTGCAAAGGCTGTATTTAAACTCCTCGACACTGAACCTTCACTTTCTGCCACACACGCTGTGTGTGGAAGTCGAGAATCACATTCAAAAGTTTAACAGATTTACAAGTCTTTTGATTTTTGCTTTTGATTTTTGCCAGGCTTTTAATTTTTGCCAGGTTCTCTGGTGCCTCCCACATGCAAATGTAGTTTATCTAGTCAGCTCAAAAGTAAATTCTATCTGCTTTTCTATTGTTCTTCTGCTTCCAAAACAGCCTCATGAAAGTTCTGATTGCTCTACACCTGCTCAAAGCCAAGTTCATCACCTCAGACCTGTAGAATTGTATTGTTGAAAATGGGGGCTGTACTCTAAGCGAGAAGCCCACAAGCTCATTGTTGTTGCCTGCTGGTTTACTTTCTTTCTCTTCTCTCTCTCTTTCTTTCTGTTAGGTCAGCAGGCTGGTGCCATGAGTAAGACTGAAGAATTGCCCAGAAATTAGATTGGGAAAGATAGTTTGTTTAAAAAGTCGATCGGGGTGTGGTGAATCCACTTCTCAAGGGAAGGAAGGGGGCCAGGCATCTGAAGAAAACGTGGCAGTGAGGGTTTGAGACTGACTGCCTCTAAGGCTTCCTTTTGGTAGAGCATGTCGCCATGGTGACGGGGTAATGGTCTGTTTTACGTCATCACAAAGGGGCAAGTAAGACCGAGAATTGTTGCCATGGTGATGGGGTGGTGGTCTGTGCAGTGTAGGTCACCAAAGGCTGATCACAATAGATTAGGTCAGCTTGGTCCTTTATGGCAGGAAGACAAATACTTTGGATAGAAGGGTAATCAGTACAAAGCATGCTTGGGAGGTTACAAAACAATTATCAATATACCTCCCAGTCCTTGTTAATGATTAGAGGGTGGGTTAAAATTAGCTGCTGGCTAAAGTTATTCCATTTTGGCATTATATTCTTTCTTTCTTTCTTTCTTTCTTTCTTTCTTTCTTTCTTTCTTTCTTTCTTTCTTTCTTTCTTTCTTTCTTTCTTTCTTTCTTTCTTTCTTTCTCCCCGTCCTTCTTTCCTCTATTTCTCTCTCCCTCTCTCTTCTTTCTCTCCTGTTTTTCTTCCTTTCTCTCTTTTGTCCCCATAGTCTTTTGGATGGTTTCCATTGTCCCGAAAGGGTTCATTTTTGATATTCTTTGACCCAACCTTTGATTTGTTTTCTGCAAAAGTAAGTTGAATAACCTCATGCAACTATTAGTAAATGGAGAACTATTTTGCAGTTTTTGTACATGACACACTCTATTATCAGAGTTCTATTACTGACATCCTTATGACTCAGATGAACTGAAACTGGAAACAAACTGAAGCAAGTCCAGTGGGTCTCTGATGCTCAAAAGGACTAAATTGTCACCGCCCTCCCCAATTCACATGTTGAAGCTGTGATCCCCAATATGACTGAATTTGGATGTAGGATTTTTAGGAGGTAGTTATGTTTAAATGTAGTAATAAGAGTCGAGTCTTAATCAGATAGGATTAGTGGCATTATGGGAAGAGGAAAAGAGACATTTCACTCACTGTACTGAAGAAAGATCATGTGAACCCATAGCAATAAAGTGAACATCTGCAAGCCAAGAAAAGGGGCTTCGACCAAACCAGACCATGCTGGAACTTTAGACTTCCAGCTTCCAGAATAGTGAAAAAATAAATTTCTGTTATTTAAGCCACCTGGTCTATGGTATTTTGTTATTTCCTGGGCAGACGAATGCACAAGGAGTTCTCACTCAGGTAACTCTCTCAGTTCCATGAGGTTGTAGAAGTTTTCCTCTCCTTAAAAAAAGTTGTTTCTTTTTTAATCAATAGGGATATTGAGAATTGTGGAAATAAGTTAATGCATTCACTTAAGTACAAATTATTTACCCATAGACGTTAGAGCCTCTGACTTGAGCTGACAATGACAACTCTTTCATTCCTAGAGGAAAAGAGGGGCTGCTGGCATCTTTTGCAGCTATCAAGTCTTAGACCACATATTACACATCTGGCTGTTTGTCTCTTCCTGTGTATCAGATCTGGCCTGCTGGTCCTGCATTCTTCCATGGAAACAATATACTAGGAAGAGGAAATGCTATCCCTTCAGCTGGCCTTGCCCTCATAGCAGTCATCCACAGCCTGCACCATTCTTGTAGCTGACTGTCTGCACTTCTTGATATAAAATATTCCTGTACTGTAACTGTTACCACAGTAAGGCAACTTTTCTTTTTGTTCCTAATCTGAACAGAGGGTCATTCTCAGCTGAGAAAAAATGAATTTCCACAATCATCTTTATACATCTTTTTTCTTCTGGTTGAAGTGGCAGTTGAAGTAGCTGAATTAAGGCGTTAACAATTAAATTTATTGTACTTATTCTAGTCTTTTAGAGAGCTGAAGACTTTGGCCCTAAATGATATCCATTCACAATCAAACTTCAAATCTAAAAAATCTAGAAAAAAAGGACAAATGTTGCCACCAAGCAGAAGACAAGAACATGCCTCCCATTTATAAAGCTTTTTGCTATCATTTTTGCTATAACTCATTTCTCCTGTGCCTGCATGTTTTAGACTTCCATCTTCTTATATCTATTTAATTATCTCTTTAACTTGGAAAAGCTTCCCACTATTGCTGGAATGATTATTGTGTCCAGTGTTTTCCTCTGTCACTGGCACTGCACAATGCGTAACATCAGGAAAATCAAGGTGTGGATATATCTCCAAAATAGATCAGTGATCTCTATTTGTAAACCCCTCCTGTTTTATTTCCTGAAGCATTTCATCTTAAAACCTGTGGAACTGAGATTTTCTCTCTGATGCAGACGATACTATCTTGTTATGTTCTGTAAATAATACCGAATACAGCTTAAAACCAGTTAAACATATAGATGTCCTCTAATTCTGCCCTGGAGCATCCCAAACCAGAAGATTAACATATCAGTATGATCATCTCCTGGATCTTTTTCTCAACTCTGTTTTCCTTACTTTCCCACAGGATAGGTATGTTGGTGTCCTCGCCCCTGAGTTCCTAAGTATGAGTCAATCCTGTGGTGAAATGTTTCCATTGTTACTATAACTTTAGGCATTGGAGGGAAAGCCCATCTTCAGAGGTTATTTCCAGGATAACAGCTTACTAAGAAGAACTGTCAATTATACGCATGACTGTATAATGTTTGACACATGGTAGTCACTAAGTAATTATTAATAAATGTGCTATATAAATAAATACCTTAGCCACATTGTTGTTTGTGACAGTAAAAAATTAAAAAATTGAATGACTAATATTGGTATATGTTATATTAAGTGTATTGTGATGCATTCATTTGATAAAATGATACGTATTAGGCATGATGATATATCTACATGTGAATTTACTACGTAAGGCTTCCTTGATTCTCTTGTCTTTCCCCTGAGTGTAATTAATTTCCAAAATCCTGCTACTGATTCTTTTTATAATCTCTATTCGACTGTGCCCTCTGCACCCATCACCTTAGCTCTCCCATGTAGACAATAAGAAAGAGGCAAGTTGTGAATTGCCGATAATGGAGAGAAGGACGTGAATTACTGATGGCATTTTGACTGGTGAAGATGGAGAGATGACTGTTCTGAGCAGAACAGAAGGGGAAGTATAAGAAAATGATAATTGCAAGGAGTAGCAGCAGGGCAATTGAGAGAACTGTAATCACCCTTAAGTATCTGTAGTGAAGCATGAAACGGGTTGATACTATACTCTACAAGGACTGGAAAAGTCTTAAATTTATAGACCATTGAGGCTCACATAAGGGGTTTTCAAATGGAAAGCAATATAAGTGCATTTTGCTTTAATAAACTTCCTAAGACTACTTGATGAGGGAAGCGTTGGCTGGCAAGAGGCAACAAACGAAAGGAGTTAAAAGAACGTGATGATACAGATTAGAGCTAGCAGGCGTTTAGTTATGGAATTACAGCAGCTGTGGGAAAAGCTGATGCTCTGGCTCAGTAGTTGCCATAGTGTGGCCTGTTGGACCAAATTAACCTGCTGCCTGTTTTTGTAAATAAAATTGTGTCAGAACATGGCCATATTCATTTATTTACGTGTCATCTATGGCTACTTTTGTGTCCTAACAGCAGAGCTGAGTGTTATGACAGACACTGTGCTGTCCACAAAGCTTAAATTACTTACTCTCTTGCATTTTGTCAAGAAAGTTTACCAAGCCCAACTCTAACTCACAGATGCCAGCTTTGGCATAACCTAAAATGTGATAAAACACAGGGTACAGGACAAAAGAAGAACTGAAAATAAGTGGGATGTTTCAGTGGTGTTTGATTGGAAGTACAATGGCATCAGAGGACATCCTGATGCTGGGAGGAGTCAGCAGATGTCTACACTCTTGGTTAAAAGTTTCTAGAAAATAATGGAGAATTTTTTTACGCCTTACTATCTCACCTACAAGCACACACACTTATTTAGAATATTTTGAGTATCAAGGAGGTTTCTGGTGTTGAAACAAGATCAAGTTATGGACCTTTTCCAGGTTATCTAAATGTACTCAGAGCTTTCCTGATCACCTTCCATGTTCACTGACTAAACTTTCCTAAACTTTGGTTCTCCAGTTAGGATAACAATTCCTAAACCAAGCCTTGTCCCACCTGAACAAATGGATAGTGAAGTCTTGCTGCCTGAAGACAACTTTTATGAAAAGATTTTAGAGCGCATATCAGTGTGAAAACATAGATTACAGCAGCTTATTCTCTTAATACAAAAAGATGTTCATGAAAACCATCAGTCTATTAGCAATGTTCTCAAAAGTTTTAATCATAGAGGAATATTTTCAGTCCAACAATTTGTATTATTACTTCCATATTTGTATTGGAATTAATGTCAATATCATAGAGGAAAACTTAATTCCTTTTGGGAACATTTTAGCTTTAATAATGTCTCATAAAAGTTCATATTTAGTAAAGTTCATACTTTACTAAGGCTAAATTACAGTATTGAAGTGAATTATTAATTACCTAATTATCTTAAATGTATGCAGTTATTGCAGTGAAATATAAATATATTTTAATACATCTTAAATATATATGTTACCATAGGGAATTATTAATTCCCTAATTATCTTAAATATATGTAAACCTAAGTAATGTGGCAATTTTTAAACCCATTTTGTGGTGAAAAAATGAAGGTGACACAGGAGAGAATTAAGGGGGACATCTATGCAGTGTGTTCTTTCCAAGGTCAGATCTTATTTTTATCAGCTGACTATTAAAGAATAATTGTTTTATAGGAGTTTATTAACGTTGGCCTATCACATCTTGTACAACTCTGTCTAGAATTTGCTTTAACCTCAAGTATAGACATGTGGTTTTTTGAAACATTAGTTAGACACTAAAAGGAGAAGAAAAGAAAAAGATTCTTGCATTGTGGTAGTATTCAAAGGAGAAGAGGAAAATAAATAGTAAGAGCAAAATTAATGGGGTGGTGGTCTCATCTCCCCCAATGTGGCTTCCCTTTCTAGAATCCTTTCTGAGCCAGTGTGTACGACTTCTTTCTTAGCTCTTGGGAGAGAAGAGAACAGATTCAGAAAACCAAAAAATATAATTTTGGGGAAGATCTGAAGGATTTTCTTGAACTTACACTCATAGCCTTCTACATATTCTCCTGTATTTGGGAATTACTTAAACTACCAGAAAAAAGGAGGAAAAAAAAGAAAGAACTCTATCCAGCAGAGAAAACATCCCTGACAGGATAATGTTAAATTAAATAAACAGTGTCTAATGAGATCTGTTATTACCTGCTCTTTGGTCATGCTTGGGCACGCAGTCTGAAGGCTAAGTGTTTCTAAGCGCTATCATAAATCTTTCAGCCTATTTTGCTTCTGAAAATTCTAACTAATATCTTTCCTCTAATGTTGAAGTCTACATCTTCATTTAAATCTCCAACGTTGAAGTCTATGTCTTCATTAAATCTTATCTTGGAAAAGATAGGAAAGTGTGTATTACAACATCTCATTTTTAAGAAGATAAAATCTACTTGCTTAAAAATGGGACAGTATTAAGAATGGATTTCTGCCAGAGGAACGAATACTTGAATCCAGTGAATGAATCCTTTCCCTTTAATTGATGTTTGTTAACATCATTTTCATCCATATTACCCTCGGGAATCTCTGTCCAGAACTTTCTGCATCCAGCTCTGTTTTGGGTGAGGGGAAGAATTTCAACACCGGGCTTGAAGTCTAAGTTCATCTGCCTTGATTACAAACTATCGTGAAAATGTTATTTCACAGGTGGTTGCTTCAGTAATATGAGAGAATAGCTCTTTATAAGCGAAAATATAAATGGATAGATAACAGCTGGCCTCTGTAAGTATATCAGATCAACTCTATGCATATCTCATACCTGATTTATAACAACATTGCACATTTTTATTTGCTTCTCAGGAAGATGCAGATATATAAGAAGACCGTAGACTGCAGTTCAACAGTCAAGATGGAATCCTGACTTTGATATTTATTAGATACGTGATACCTGATCTTAGGTGTCATGGGAACTTCAACCTCATTATATTCAAATATTCACACAGATCTGTTTTCCTCAGGATCTGTTTGTTCTTTCATATTTCTCACCTCCATTTATAAAGCTGCCAGCCACTCTGACTCAAGTCAGAAGCCTGCAAATTATGATGGGCTTTTCCCTCCCGCCTCCACTTTGATTTTTCAGTAGCTATAGCTTGCCCATGTTTCCAGTTGCCGCATTAGTTTCTCTACAACTTCCACCTTAGTTTAGACTCTCCTTTAGTGCTCTGTAGTTTGCTTTCTTGCTGACTGTCCTTTCTGACTAAAGTGTCACCATCAATCCATCCTTCACAGGGTTGATATTGTGACTGCTCTAAGACACCAGGAGACCATGCTGCGTTCCTGCGTACTATCATGCACATGGAGCATGGTCCTCTTGTCTCTCTGACATCTGACTCTATCTAGCCCTCAGCCCTGCACCATAGGCCCTCCAGTCACACTCATGTTTCCTGGATGGTCTGAGTTCTTTCACACCTACAGCCTTTCTCACACTGAGAAAGTTACCACGAATAACTCTCCTCTGCAATTTCTTTTGGGAAATAAAAAACAAGCATACAAACAAAAATGAAGAAAACAATGAGCAAAAAGCTTTGAATATCCAGACTTTACACTGAGTTTTTCGGAAGGGTTACAGACCTCTCTCCAATGTTACATACATGCGACCAGGAAACGCTTACTGTAGAAAGAACTATTTTCAACCTTTCCCTGAAATCCTTATCCTTGGGCTTAAAGTAGCATTTATTTTATTTATCTTTGCCCTGTCTTCTGGTTGCCTAACTTGGCTTCTTACATATTGTTTAGTCTTGAACTTCTCTTATGCGCTGATCTTATCTCACAGATTCTGTTGCAATAAAGTCTGTAATACATCTACCATCATTTAGCTCTGAAAGCAGTCACTCTAGCAGACACCATTTGTCCATTTAAAAAATATGACAGCTCTTTTAAGTAGAGCTTATGCCTACAATTGCTTCATATTTACATATAGGTGATTATAATATACTATTTAAACTCTCAAATGTCATTGGCTCTGTATTTTAAAAGCATACCTTACCACTCTTAATTATCTTTTACTAGGGAAATCGGCACTGTACACTTGTTTTGTATAAACATTTTGCAAAATAAATTTCCTTTATGCATGATCGTATTCTTTATATTAGGTTTAAGCACCACAAGGTAGTTTCTATATCCTGTCTCATTCAAGTTAGGGACATTACACTTGCTCTCATAAGCTGCCTCTGTGAGAAAGATGCTACTGACTCACAAAGAACATATGCTTTGAGCAGTTTGTACATTGGAGGAGATGAGTTGTGCTAACTGCACATGCTTGGTCACATAACTAGTAATGACAAACAAGAATGTGTTAGTTGAGTAGAAACAGGGTGGTGCAGTGTGATCACTGAACAGAGTGAATCACGTTATTTTAAAAGGGACGTAGTAAGGCTCTTATCCAAAGTAAAACCCAGGTCTTGATCATTCTTTCTCAACTGATGCATTATCAAGAAACCCTTAGTGTGTTGGTGCATAATATCACTTCACTTGTTATTCCTCATTTTTGACTATGAATAGATATGGGAAAGATGGTAGTCAGCATAGAGAGGACAAAAGAATACCTAAATAGTTAAGGATATAAAGCGATAAAGACCACCGCCTCTTAGATACGAGTAGGAAACTTTCTCAGGGAAGTCTATCCATCCCTTCCCTCCCCTATTGACTTGGTGAGCTCTGTAAACCATGTCATAGACCAGAAATTATTTGACAATGCAACTTGAGGCAATTATTCTAGCAAGGTTTTAAAAGTATGGTGTTGTACAATGCTATTTTATGGAATTAATATTACCCGAAAGATCAGGTAAGTCATTTCTTTCTAGAGATTTCCAAGACTTTCTGAACTATCTGCACAGAATTGACACATGACAGTAAAGCACAGATTCAGGAACAGAAATTTTGTTGACTAGATTAAATCAGCAATTTAATGTTGTCTGTCTCTGGCCTTGCCATATTTCAGAATGAGATATAATTTATTATACCTATAGCTGTGCTGTGACGTATCAACAAAGTACTTAGAAATAAATCTCCACTATATGCAAGTGTATTGGTTCGTTTTCTTCTTGAGGCGAATGAATCTCAGGTTCTCCCAGAACAACTTGGAACTTGGGTGTGTTGTTCTCCTTATCACCTTCATCATTAGAAATAGCACGTTCAAGAAGATGTGCAGGGGATTTATTATGCCCTGAATTAAATAATAAGCAGTCATCACTGGTTCTCAAACATAATAGTTGTCACCGGGTCTCCTACAATGACATATGTGATAAGAACTTCCCTTCTGGCTTGTCAGAGTCATGTTTGTGATGAAGACCTCCAATTGATTTTCCTGAAAAAAATAAAATAAAATAAATAAAACGAGACCTATCATTTTTTCAATGGCTGGTTCTTTTGAGAGCCATCACTTCGGTAAAAGAGTGTTTACCTAATCCTTGTTGTTGTCGCTTTGTGTTTTTTGTTTACTTGCTTTTATTTGATTTTTTTTGTTGCACCTCAATGGTTTATACATATGGAAGAGTCCACGGTTCTGAGTTAAGGAGTGAAACCCGTGTCTGTCTGTTTTTGAGGGGAGAGCTCTTCCTACATGACTCCTGCCCTCTGCCCAGCCTGTGAAGCATTCCATCTGCCTGTGTCTGTGAGGAGGCACACAGCCTCTGGGGCTGAACCAGTGGGGTCAAATAATGTTCTCACCATTTAGTATAATTAACTCCAACCACCCATCTGTTGCAAGCCCCAGTGCAGCCAACACAAGCAAGAGTAGGCCAAGAAGAAATTTCTCCTCATTATTAAGCCTAAATCTAAGCACTTGTCTGTCTGTAAAAACAGAGCAAAGGGAGGAAAACTGAAACCAGTGCACGGGGTCTGAGGTTTCAATAAATGTCAGGGAGCGTCAAGTCTGTTTGGATTGCAAATTATTGCTGGCTGAGGGTCTTACTATTTTACGGCTAGAGATTGCTGTCATGGGGGGGATGTGGCAGGGGCAGACTCTCACATCACAGCCAGAGGGGAACAGAAGTTACCAAATACTATAACAATCATAAAACATTACAAGAGGGACTTCAGCATTTGCTAAACTCGGTCTTTCCTTAATGCACATTTCAGGAAACAACAGCCCACAACACTCTGCTCTTCCCACTGGGCCTGATGAAGTGTTGGATTTGCCGAAGATTGAGACCTAGTTGCTTGGGTTTTCCCGTTCTAAACACCCTCCGTCCCTCTCCTCTGCAGAGCCACTTGACACATCTGAGAGTGATAAAGAAGCCTAAATGTTTCAAGGTGAATTAATACCTTACTACATATCCTGGAGAAACACACACCAATAATTTGAGCAGTGGTTAAGTCTGTTTTTCAAATGGATTAAATGAGTGGGCAATTACTGATTAAAATAAACCTTAAGCGCAAGCATTCCAGCCCTGGACACGGCTGAACACCGGTCAACTGCTTTCTATTGGTAGAAAGATTTTCTTTTTTTCCTTTCTTTTTACTTTAAAGATGTGAGGTGAAATTTAGGATTAGTTGTACAAGTGGTCACTGTACAGGTAAAGTTTGGGCCTCCCTTTGATCCCCACTTTGCCTGGTTTAAGCTCAGGTACCCTTATTGATGTTATGTAAAAGACTTTTCACTTTTTGATAAGTGTGCGTGCTTTTCAGTGCTTCTGCTGAAGTTTCTTCGCATTTTTAGTCTTTTTTTTTTTTCCTGACCAATGCTTACAGAGGATCTACCATGTGCCAAGTACTGTGTTAGATGCACTGGAAACCAGGAAAGTGATGTTCTCCATTCTCCCTGAGCTCAGAGTTGAAGGAGGTTATTTTCATCAAGACTTTCTTCGTTTTAAATAACTGAAAAATCCCTCAAATTAACTTAAGGTCCAAATTGGGGAAACAATTCTAAGATACAGAAATATCTATAGATCCAAGAGAAAGAAATACAGCAGGACCACGTAAGAGTCTGGAAGTTAACACTAGGGAACTGTTAAAGACAAGACTACTTTCTTCAAATCTCTGGTTGCAAAGTCTCTTCTTTCTGTGTCTCTTAACAGATGGGAATGATTCTTCTCTTTGTCAGATTTCCAGGGTTTCTAGCTTTTCTTGAACACGCACAGAATGGAATAGGGTCTTCCCAGGTGTGCTTCCCATTTCAATTACCAGTTGTTTTAAGTCTCAGTTCAGAATTTACGGAGGAGAGAATGGGATTGTCTCAATTTGAGTCAGGTGTATACCTTTAGAAGTTAAGGCTGATTATAAGGTTCAAGGTCTGATGCATGTGGTTTAACTCTAGGTAGATGATGTAAAGTGAGTTCATTGCTGCAGTTGAATGATTTAATTCCTATATCAATACACATTGTCTTTAAAAATACCATAGCAATGAGTTTGTAACTAGAAGATGTCACACAACTATTCAGTGAAATGGTAAGAAAGACAGAGCTGAAAAAAAAAACTGAAAAGAAGAAAAAATAATAATGGTTTCTGTCCCCTTGTCCCCCGAATTGTGAGGCAGTCTCTGGATAATAGCATGACTATTTTCTATTGTTTCTCATAAGGATCTAGGTGATATGCCAGGAGCCCAAAAGCTGAGTGCTGAAGCGTTGCAGCCCAATTCACAGGTGGAGATGTGGAATGAAGATGTAAGTTCTTGACAGTAAGACAGTAAAATTATGAGCATTATATCTTCCTGTCCACGTTTTCTGGGAGGGTCATTGACCTAGAATGAAGATCGATGTCATTTCCTGGGCAACAGTCAACAGTATGACCTGATGACAAGTACCAGACTACCTCTGTTTGGGTTCCCCCAAAGCAGAAACTGTCAAAGACTTGGATAAAATGATCTTATTTGGTGGAGAAAGAAAACTCCCATGGGGGAGTTTGGAAGAGAGAGAAGGAAGGGACGGTAGCCAAAAATGAATGTATTACCAAGTCGGTTCCAACTTTGGGTAAATGGAGATTAATCTTACTGGGGAAACTCTTGGAATCAGAGTTTCAAATCAAATCAATCAAATCACATCACTTAGAATTACTCCACAAGAAAAGCGAGGCCACTGAAGAAAATAACAGACAAACTGCAATTAATCCATGATTGAGGGCTGTTTCTAGGTGTTTAAAGTTCTCTGACAGCTCCGGTTTGCCGTGTGAGTGGCAAGAAGTTCTCAGGACGCAAGAGAAACCCTTCAGACAACGAAGTGCAGGTGCCGGCAGCCTGCTGAGGTGTTGAGGATAGTAAGATCATGATGGGCACTTGAACCAGCACTCCAGTCTGCCTGCTCGGATCCTGGGTGCCCTGTGTTCGTTTCATTCTGTCCCGTGTTGATTCTTCAAGGTAGTGGCCAGTTACAACTTGTTACATAATTCAACAAATTACAGCAGGAGGGATCACGGGAGAAACACAGCTTGTTTCAGTTGCCTCCGGGATTGCAGTAGATATTTCTTTTCTTTTCTCTCTTCTACTCATTCTAGGTATTCCTCATTCTTGCCCAACGATTTTGTGGGTCTAGTTTGCTTGCCCAGCAGGACACTGAGACCTTCATCGCAGATCGAAAGGTCTGAATCCTTGGGCACCATGCCCTGCTCAAGCTGTAGTTGCTGTAACTGCCACAATTGCACATCCATTGTTGGCGCCAGGCGTGAGAGCAAGAGTAAGCATTCAGTGAATGCTCTGAGTTCTGCACATACTCCTGGTCCCATTTTTATATATACTTTATAAATTTTAATTGGGGTCAGTTCTATCAGGTGAGGGGCAAGATGTGGTCCAGTTGCAAGAAAAAGCTGAGATGTTTAATGAGCTATCAAGGAAAGATAAGGCTGGAAGAGATGGGAAGAAACTCAGGACAACCTCCTGGGGTGAGTCTCTAAAGTCCTGAGTGAGAGCACAGAGCATCAGATTGAAGAGCATTGGCTCAGGCTTTTCACATCTGAGGCCTTTACGTATGAGTGAGGACAAGGTGTAGGCCGTGTGACCACTGCGATGAACCCTACAAAGCTTTTAAATAGATGCAAGTATATATCTCAGTATGTCACAGTCTAAGACTTTGAATTATAAAAGGAATTCTCTTTTTTGAAACAGCTGTCCCTTTTCTTCTCTCTCCTTCTATTTCCACCTATCAAAATTCTACTCAGACCACAACCTTAAATCCAGCCAGTGACTCAGTAAATCCAAACATGGGTCAAGAGTGGAGAAATGAACCTGTAAGTAGTGAACCTGTCGTTAAAAAGAGAAAATTAATCTAGGCTCGATGGGTTAGCCTGTAATTCCAGTACTTTGGGTGGCTGAGATGAGTGGATTGACTGAGCCTGCAGGTTCAAGACCAGTCCGGGCAACTTGGTGAGCCCTCATCTCTACAATAAATCGAAAATTAGCTAGGGCATGGTAGCGCACACCTGTAGTTCTGGCTACTTGGAAGACTGAGGCAGAAGGGTCATGGAGCCTAGTAGGTGGATGCTGGGGTGGGTGGCCATGAGCGTGCCACTGCACTCCAGCCTGGGCGACAGAGTGAGACTCGAACTCAAAAAAAAAGAGTGAGAGAAAATTCATTCCTGCTAATGGAAAGGAAAAAAAAAAAAATCAGAAACACTGAAGGGTGTTTATTACAGTCATGTTAGATCAATTTTCCGCATGAAGCCAGCACACACTAACAATAGGCAACAGAACATTTTTCTAATATTATTTGAATGTGAGTAAAGCGACAGGAAAATAATAATAATTATAATTATTATTATTATTTGAGTTGGGTCTCAGTCTGTCGCCCGGGCTGGAGTGCAGTGGCATGATCATGGTTCACTGCAGCCTCGACCTCCAGGGCTCAGAAATCCTCCTGCCTCAGCATCTGAAGTAGCTGGAACTACAGACCCATGCCACTACACCTGGCTTATTTATTTTTTGTAGACACGAGGTCTTGTTCTATTGCCCAGGCTGATCTTGAACTCCTGGGCTTAAGCAATTCTCCCGTCCTGGCCTCCTAACGTGCTGGGATTACAGGTGTGAGCCACTGCACCTGGCCCAGAAATTATTTTAAGAGGCTTTTATTGCATATCTACTATAGGTGAGATATTAATTCAGGTAGAAAGTTTTGTGATAATGGCATGGTGGTTACCTTTATGCGGCTGATAGTTTGGTTAAATAGTAGAATCATGCAAATTGAAGAGTACAGTTAAAACAATAGGTACTGCAAATAACTCCCTGTGGATATTGCTTTGCCCTGGAGCTAGGAGTTAGTGTTAAGAAGAAGACAATATTATGCTGCCCGGTATACCACAAGTGCTTGGCAAATGAAGGCAGTGTGGGCCAGGATTAAAGACACAAAAGTTGGGTTAGCATGGCAAACATTTCCTTCTGCAAGACCCAAGCCAAAGTTGTGGTGTAAGACATGCTAAATTTCCCCTTGTGTTTTGTTTCCCTTTGACCTTTCATTGCTGTCCCTCTGGCCTTCAAATTTCAGAGCTGGTTTTTTCTCTACAATCACATCACCCTTTTTCGACAGCTATCATTAGCAATGTAGATAGCGAACACTGCAGTTTTATAATGTGTTCGATTTAGCCCATTGCTTTAGCCCCCAAAATATGCAGTAGCAAAGGGAAATCAACTCAACACACACCATAGGTCTTACTGTGGATTCTGATGCAGTGAAAGGACATGCTGGTTTAAAATATTCCTAAACAGCATTTTTGTTTGAAAGTGTATCTAGGTCTGTTATTCCATCTTGCAGTGTGTCAAATTTTTTGGAATAGAAAACGAATACTCTCCTACCTCCCTAGCGTGTTCTTTGCTTCATAAACAAGCCAAAAAAAAAAAAAAAAGAAGACAAGAAAAAAGGTGTATGTTGGAATGGAAACCTGTCTGTATGTCTTAACATGCATATAGAGTGGTAAATTGTAAAAGCTGTAAGTAACGATTTCATACCAATAATCTTCCATGAAGGCCTCTCTATTTCTCCTATGGCAAAGTGTTCAAAATCTTGAAATGGGCTCAATTTTGACCCCCTGGTATGCAACTCTAATACTCGTGGAATATTGCTTAGCTTGCCAAGCAGTCAAGCATAGCGAGTTGATTGTGCAGTATGGAGCAGACCTGCTGGATGCCTTATCTTGGGAGAGTGACTATTCAGAGTTTCTCTCTGATTTCTGTTATTTTTCATGTAACCTCCTCTTGTATCTGAATGTCCTGAAGTAACAAATCTCTTCCTTTTTTTGACCAGGAATGGTGTTGTGTAGACTTTTTTTTCTTTCTTTCAGGGAACCATAAAGTTTTAACAAAAGAAAATATCTCTGATTCTAGTATATTTGTGGAAGTTCAATAAGAAAAGAGAATAGGAAAAAGAGAGAAAAACAGGAGAAAAATGACAATTTATTGAGCACATACTATATTATGCTCTGTGATATGCACCTTACATAAGTCATATCTTCATATACACGTGGATATTCTCCCTGAAGTTTCTGTCAATTTTTCAGATAAGTAAGCGCAGAAAGACTAAGCAAATTAGTCAGTAGAAAACTGGACTTCAACAATGATTTAATTGCTTTTCAAACTCTCCCACCTCAGTCTCAAAAACCACATTTTGCCAGCATGAAAATATTCAGCCTACATACAAAATAATGAGACAAACTGATCAGCATAATGAAAAAAATTAACTTGCTCGTGGATTGAATTCCTTACTCCTCAACCAGCGGCTATTTTTTTTTTTTTTTTGAGTCGGAGTCTCACTCTGTCGCCCAGACTGGAGCTCAGTTGCCACTCCCGGCCACCGCAGCCTCGACCTGCCGGACGCCGGCGATCCTTCTGCCTCAACCTTCCAAACAGCCGGAATTACAGGCATGTGCTACCACGCCTGGCTGATTTTTTTCATTTATTATAGAGATGAAGTCTCGCTGCCCAGGCGGGTCTCGAACCCGCGGGCTCAGGCAATTCACTCACCTCAGCCTCCCAAAGGCGCGGGATGACAGGCTGAGCCACCGAGCCTGGCTGCCAGTGGCTATTTCATTACATACACACATCCGAGGCCTGGTTAGGGATTCCAGGGGTATCTTCCTGGTGCTGACTTCTAGCCTTTCCTCCTTCAGTGTCTCTCCAATGGCTGTTCCAGTGCCAGAGCCAATCAGTCAAGTTTTCAAAGGATGCCAAGACTTCTCGTTCATTCAACAGTCTTTCAACAAGTCTTTATTGAGTTCTTCATCAGTCAGAGTCCTGGCAGGAAAGAGAACTCATTGCAGATGGTACAAATGGAAATATTTTAATGAAGGGTCTGCATAATGATACGTGGGCAGGGTTTCAAGCAAAGATCTCGAGAGGGTGCAGTAGTCAGGTATCAGGAGCAGCAGGAAGCCATTACACCCCCAGGGTGGAAGAAATTAGAGGACGAGTTGCTTTCATCAGAGAGCTGCTGCCTTACAGGAACAGGGCACCTGGCAGAATCCCCAGCAGTGAGGAATGCGGCTACTGTTAAAAATGAAGAACTGAAGCAATGATGGGGTGGGGAAGACAAGCAGCATCCTCTCTCTCCTCCTCCTGGCCCTCTCTTCACGGTACCTCCCACTGGCTTAAAACGCCCAGAAGCCATCTGACAAGTCCACAGGAGTCTACCTCCCAGGCACAGAGCAAAGAAGAGCAGAGAAGAGGGGAAAATGGATCTGGGTGAGCTGGGGATGGGGGGTAACTTACCCACGTGCCAACTGGATTCCTGGCCATGATCTAAACAGGGAGACAGAGCAGTGAACACAGCAGATGCCAATTCTGTACTCTCAGAGCTTACTTTCCAATTTTTTTAAAAAAAGAAAAATAGGGCTGGAGAAAAAGACGGTATGTTCCATAGTGAGAAGCTCTAAGGAAAAATTAATGAAGCAGGGAAGGGACCTTGCAATCTGTAGAGAGCAGAATTTTAGACAGTGAGGCTAGAGGTGCCTCACTTCACTGAGAAGGGTTCCCTGACAAGGTGACATTGTCGAAAAGACCTAATGAAAAGGAGAAAATGCACCAGGGAGAAGAGTATCTCAGACAGTGGGAAGAGCAAGTGTGGAGTTTCTAAAGAAGCAGGTACCTGGTGTAGGGGGTGCCTGTTACCAGAGAAGGGTCAATGGGGAGACAGTCATGGGAGACAAAAGTCAGAAAAATGTTCACAGCATTTGCATGACTCATAGTTTCTCCATTTCACAGTTTCTCAGGTGTGTTTTATCTCTGACCAGAAACTAGAGAGAGAGATAAAATGCTGATAGCAGAGAAAAAGTGGCTGAAAGACACATCACCATCTATTACAGGTCAATTCTCTTTACTAGGCCAGTTAATAGAACATGTTCCAGTCTACAGATTGGTCGTTGTTGGGTGACTACACCCAACACTAGTCTATTTCTCTTATAGTCAACTTTGGCCCGTGTGTTAGGGTATGTAATACAGAGAATGGCAACTGGTGCATACAATACCCTTTAGAAGGGATGGTGGTTGCTTTTCATGGCTTCCCAGAAGGAGCCATGAAATCAGAAAGAGCTTGATTTCACTTATCCTGCCCCCCAGGCCTATAGGTCTTCTCGACTCCTTAAAATACAGTATGCCTGCAGATTATAAATGTTAAATACATGTATGGGCAGCTCGCCTGGATCATGTACACACACATCTATGTGTGTGTATAGATGTGTGTGTATACATATAGATGCATATGTGTGTATGTGTGGGTGTATATAGATGTATAAATTATATATATATGTATATTTAATAAATGTATTTTTTCTATTTGGAAATGTCTTTTTCAACCTTTTTTTCCTGAGGAACTCTTGTTCAGCTATCAAGATGTCAGAGCTCAGATATTTGCTCCTCTGTGAAACTTTCCTAGATAAACCCAGGAAATCTCAACCAGACTCTTCTTCAGAATCCCTTGGTACTCAGTTCAGAAGACCATTGTTAAACAGTGATTGATGCTGGCTTGTGGTTTATCTCTTTACAGACCAATAATCCCAACTAGATTGTGTACTTCAGATGGGCAAAGATAAGTACACTTTTTGGGGTCCCTATTTTAACACAGACTATGGTTTATAAGTTGCTAAGATAATTTTTTTTTTTTTTTTGAGTTGGAGTCTCACTCTGTCGCCCAGACTGGAGTGCAGTGGCCGCTCCACCTGCTGGGCTCCGGCGATCCTTCCACCTCAGCCTTCCAAGTAGCTGTAACTACAGGTGCGCACTACCACGCCCGGCTCATTTTTTGATTTATTGTAGAGATGAGGTCTCGCCAAGTTGCCCGTGCGGGTCTCGAACCCACGGGCTCAGGAAATCCACTCACCTCGGCCTCCCAAAGTGCTGGGATTACAGGGTGAGCCACCGAGCCCAGTCGATAAGATAGTTTTTAATGATAGGCAGAGAGAGAGAGGGACTGAAGACATGTGTGTATATGCATGTGTGTGTGTGCTTGTATGTATACAATCTCATTATATAGAGCTTTCGTTAAAATGAGTTTGCCGTTCTAGTGTCTGCAGCAGCTCAATTTGGAGAGAACATGCCAGTTAGATCACAGATGATGTTGTGAGACTGGCTCTAGGTTTTACTTGGCCAAACTATCCAGAGAACTGGTATCTTGAATACAGATGAAAGCGGCACACGATACCGAGTTTCCCTCTAATCCAATGGCCTTGCCGGATCTGTCATCTAGGAGGTCTTTGTGATTTTATCTTATCTGTATTTGAGCATCATAAAGATGAGTAGCTAAAATGAGGTTAACGAACCCCAGCTGGGCATTTTCAAGGTGAATAAACACAGCATTTTTTTCTACTGTTTTTTCATGTGGAAATGATGACTAGGACTCACAACTTTTATTTTTATTTTAAGTGGAAAAGTAGAAATAATATCAACTTATGATACTTGAGGTTGTTATAAAGTTTGTCTGAGACACTCCAAAAGTTTCAAATAATTATAGCTACAGTAAAAATTTTATGGCTGCCTGTAGATTTTCATGATCAAAGGCAAAGTAAACACAGAACACTTTTTAGGCTGAAAGATATTCGGGACTTTATGGTTGTTTAGTTGGCCTCCTTCTATTCCTAAAAGAATGATGGATAGTTTCACAATGTAAAAGCACCCACATTTGGGATTAAGTAATTGAATGAAATTAATTCCTGAATCCATCCTTCATGTACACCAGACATGTTGCATAATATATTATCTTGGTGATTAAAAATACAGTGAGCTAGATACAAAAACTTTCAGTTAACAATTCATAATTCACAAGCCATTTCAAAAGTTTGAACACAAAGCTTTTTATTTTGTAAAAACAGTACATAAGTACAAGTCATAAAATTTGAAAAGAACACATTAGGTTTAAGTACTATTGATATGACTATCCTAATTTTAATAATTGTGCTGTAGTAAAACACTAGAATGTCCCTAATTGTAGAAAATACACCTATTGTACATGAGAGAAGGAACAATATGTTTACAACGTATTTTCTTTCTTTTGGTGTTTTTAAAAAAACAGTTGTTTTTGTTTTTTGTTTTTTTAAATTTTTTATGCTTAAGTCGTGGGGTACAATTCAAGATTAGGTATATAAATGTTCGTTATACAAGTACCCTTGTTGATGAGGTGTGCCCACACTCCCCTGGCAATTTCCCACTACTGCCAATCCCACCCTGCTCCCCTCCACTGGCAGTTTCTCACTACTGCCAATCCTTTTCTTATAGTACTACGATAATTGTTCAAGGTCCACTTATGAGTGAGAACATGTGATAGTTCTTTGCTTCAGTGATAGATCACTCAGTATTATAGACTCTAAGTCCGTCAAGTTGCTGGGAAGTTCATAATTTTTTCCTTCTTTAGGCTGCATAATATTCCATCATGTATATGTACCCTTTTTTAAAATTCAGTCCTCTTTTGAAGGGCAGCACGGTTGGTTCCATGTTTTTGTAATTGTGAATAATACTGCAATAAGCATGCATGTGCAGGTGTCTTTTTCATAGAATGATTTGAGTGCCTCCGGGAATATTTCCAGTAGGGAGATTGTGGGGTCATATGGAAGGTCGATTTTTAGATCTTTTACAATTGCCAAACTGTTTTCCACAGCGGTTGTACTAGTTTACACGCCCCTCTAACAGTGTAGAAGTGTTCCCTTTTCCCTGCATCCTCTCTAGCATCTATCTTCTTTTGAGAAGTGTCTCTTCATATCTTTTGTCCACTTTGTCATGGGGCTATTTGTTTTTTTCTTTTTGGCACATTTGAGTTCCTTATAGATCCTAGATGTTAGGCCTTTGACAGATATACAATTGGCAAATATTTTTTTCCAGGGTCTGTGGACTGTATCCCTACTCCCTACTCTCTTGATGGTTTCTTTTTCTTTGCAGAATCTTGTCAGTTTGATGAAGTCCCATTTGTCTATCTTAACTCTTATGGCATGGGCTCTTGGGGTTTTGATCAGAATTGGTTGCCAGTTCCAATTTCCATAAGGGTGACTCCTGCATTTTCTAAGGCTCTTATAGTTTGGGGTTTTACGTTTAGGTCTTTGATCAATTTAGAGTTGATTTTTGTGTATGGTGATAGGTAGGGGTCTTGTTTTATTCTTCTGCATGTGGTCAGTCAGTTTTCCCAACACCATTTACTGAATAGGTTCTTGTCTCCCCAGTGGTTGTTGTTGGAAGCTTTGTTGAAGATGAGTTGGTTGAGAAATTGAGATTTTGCTTCTGGAATCTCTATCCTGTTTCATTGGTCTATATGTCTGTTCTTGTACAAATACCCGGATGTTTTGATTATTTTCGCTTTATAAATAAGTTTAAAGTCTGGGAGTGTGATATGCCCAGCTTTTTTTGTTTGTTTGTTTGTTTGTTGAGGATTATTTAGGCTATTCCTGGTCGTTTATGTTTCCATATAAATTCCTGTATTGTTGTTTCCAGGTCTGAGAAGAATGCTGCTGGTAATTTAATGGGTATCACATTAAATCTGTAGATTGCCTTGGGTAGGATGACATCTTTACAATGCTGATTCTTCCAATCCATGAGCATATCATATTTTTCCATGTTTGTGTCATCTTTGATTTTTTTGAGCAGTATTTTGTAGTTTTCGTTGTAAGGATCTTTGACTTCTCTGGTTAGGAAGATGCCAAGGTATTTATTTTGTATGTGTGTGTGGCTATTGTGAATGGGATTGTGCTTTTTACTTGGGTTTCTGTTTGTTTATTGTTAGTGTATAGGAATGCAACTGTCTTTTGCACATTTATTTTATATGCTGAGACTTTGCCGAAGTCCTTCATCAGTGCAAGGAGGTTTTTGACAGATTCTCTTGGGTTTTCAAGGTATAGAATCATGTCATCTGTAAAGAGGGATAATTGACTTCCTCTTTTCCTATTTGGATACCCCTAATCGCCTTCTCTTGTCTGATTGCTCTAGCTAGAACTTTCAAAACTATGTTGAACAGGAGGGGTGAGAGTGGACATACTTGTCTTGTTCCAGTTTTCAGGGGAAGTGGTTCCAATTTCTATCTGTTTAGCAGTATGTTGACTGTGGGTTTCTCGCAGATGCTTATTATTTTGAGGTATGTTCCATGTATGCCTAGATTACAACTTATTTTCAAATGGTTCCGCAGAAGTAATAGTTGTACATATTTGTGGAGATATAAACTGCTGTATATGTGTACATATACATATAATGTATGTGTCTATGTACATATACATACACATGTGCATGTGTCCATGAATGCACACATATGTATAGATATATGCACACCTGTATACATATATTCGTGAATGAACCATATTCACATGAATATGCACAAGTGAACCATAAATATGTGAATGGATAGTTTAACATATAGTGTCTATATGGTTATGTAAATATGCTTGCACATTATACCTATTTGTTTTATTTTAAGCTGAAAATAATTCAGCCTAAAAGCATTTAAAAACATATTAAAACATGCTTTGCATTTATACTGTTTCACATAAAATGTGTGATTGTTATGTACATTTTGTAAATATTAAATAGAAGCATTTTACACTTGGGAATGTGCATAAATAATATACAAGATTCTTCTTTTAAATTAATTTTAAAATTAACAAATAAATATGTATATTTATGGTGAACAACATTATCTTTTGACATATGTCTGTATTGTGAAATGACCATATAAGGCTAATTAACATAACCATTGTCTCACATACTTAAGTTTTTTGTGGTGAGAACACAAAATCTAACTCTCAGCAATTTTCAAGCAGACAATATATTGCTGTTAATCATAGCATATTGTGCAATAGGTATCTTAAACTTATTCATCTTATCTAACTAAAATTTTATATCCTTTGACCAATATCTTGTTTATTTATTTTTATTTTAGAGTTGTGGGGTACAAGCGAATTTGACTACGAAGTAAGTTGCATGCAGGTGAAGTTTGGACTGCTAGCTGGCTTTCTCTCTCTCTCTCTCTCTCTCCCCCTCTCCCTCCCTGGTGGTAAACCAAATACCCAGTGTTTTGTCATGTGTACCGCATCCCTGCTTCCACCCTCCCTTCCCTAGCAGTGTCCAGTGTCTGCCAATCCCACCCTTGTGCTCATGTGACCAGTAATGAGGGCCTGCTTATGAGTGAGAACATGCAGTATTCAGTTCTTTGCTTCTGATCGTTCACTTAGTATGATGGTCTCCATCTGCATCCATGTTGCTGCAAGGGTCATGATTTTGTTCTTCTTTATGGCGGTGTAACATTTCATTGTGCATATGTACCACATTTTCTTTATCCAGTCCACTTTCGAAGGACAACTCGATTGATTCCATGTTCTTGCTATTGTGAATCGTGCAGCAATGAACATATGTTTGCAGGTATCTTTTTGGTGGCATGATTTATGCTCCTTAGGGTATATTCCCAGAAGGGGGATTGCTGGATTATATGGAAGTTCAATTTTTAATTCTTTGAGAAATCACCACACCGCTTCCCACAAAGGCAGAACTAGCTTACATTCCCACCAATAGTAAAGTGCTTTCTTTTCTCCACAGTCATGCCAACATCTATTGTTTTTTGATTTTGTAATGATAACTATTCTTATCAGTGTTAGGTGGTATGTCATTGTAGCTTTGATTTGCATTTCTTTGATGATTAGTGAGGTTGAGCATTTTTTCATTTGTTTGTTGGCTGCTTGAATATCTACCATGTCCTTTGTCCACTTTTTAACGGGGTTGTTTACTTTTTTTCCTGTCAACTCATTGGAGTTCCTTGCAGATCCTGGATGTTAGGCCTTTGTCTGATAAACAGTTTTCAAATATTTTTTTCCATTCCATCGGCTGTTGCTTTACTCTCTTGATGGTTTTTTTTTTTTTTTGCTGTGCAAAAACTTTTCAGTTTGATAAGGTCCTACCAGTCTAGCTTAGCTTTTGTTGCATTTGCTTTTGAGGACTTGGCCATGAATTTACTGCCTATTCCAATGTCCAGGAGAGTGTGTTCTATGTTTGCTTCTAAGATTCTTGTAGTTTGAGGTTTTGCATTTGTCCTGGATCCATTTTAAGCTACTTCTTATATATGGTGATAGGTTGGGGTCCAGTTTCATTCTTCTGCATGTGGCTATCCAGTTTTCCCAGCGTCATTTGCTAAATATGGTTTTTTTCCCCAATGTTTTTGTTGACTCTGTCAAAGATGAGTTGGTCGGAGTTCCGTGGTTTTATTTCTAGATTCTCTTCCTTTGACCAACATGTTTACAAGCTCTCCCAGCATAATTTTACCAGGCCCTCGTCACCACTATTCTACCCTCCACTTCTATGAATTCAACTGTTTTAGATTCCACATTTAAGCTAGGTCATATGGTATTTGTCTTTCTATGCCTGAATTATTTCCCTTAACATAACATTCTTTGGGCTCATCCATGTTGCTGTCAATGACAGGATTCCTCCTTAGAATTCCATTGTGTATGTATGCCACATTTTCTTTACCCCTTCATCTATTGATGGACACTTAGGTTGAGTCCACATCATGGTTATTGTGAATAATGCTGTAATGAGTATGGAAGTACAGGTCTCTTTGATGCACTGATTTCATTTTTAATATGTACCCAGTAGTGGTATTGCTGAATTATATGGTTGTTCTAATTTTAATTTATTGTGGGGCTGCCATACAGTTTTTCATAATGGCTGTACTAATCCACATTTCCCTCAATAGCGTGCAAGTGTTCACTTTTCTCCACATCCTTGTCAATACTTGATATCTTTTGTCATTTTATTAATAACCATTCTAACGTGTCAGTTGACATCTCATTGTAGATTCAATGTGCATTTCCCTGATGATTAGTGATGTTGAGTATTTTTTCATGTATCTATTGGTCAACTGTTGTCTTTTCCTGAAAAAATGTCTTTTGAGGTTCTTTCCCCAGTTTTTAGCTGAATTATTTGTTTTCTTGCTATTAAGTTGCTTAAATTGTTTATATATTTTGGATATTAGCCCTTTTTCAGATGTATGACTTACAAATATTTTCTTCCATTCTGTAGGTTGTCTCTTCATTCTTTTGATTGTTTCTTTGGCTGAGCAGAAGTTTTTTTGTTTGATGCAATCCCCTGTTTTATTTTTGTTTTTGTTGCCTGTGTTTTTGGAGTCAAATAAAAAAAAATCATTGACCAGTTCAATGTCATGAAACCTTTCCTCTGTTTTCTTCTAGAAGTTTTATAGTTTCAGTCTTTAATCCATTTTGAGTTTTGTATATGGTGTGAGAGGAGAGTCCACTTTTAATCTTCTGGATGTGGATATCCAGTTTCCCAGAACCTTGGATTGAAGAGATAGTTCTTTTCCCACTGTGTGTTTTTGGCATCTTTTACCTTTTGGTTATTATGGGTAGTACTGCTATAATCACTTATGTACAAGTATTTTCTTGAGCGCCAGTTTTCAATCTTTTGGTGTGTACACCTAGCAGTGGAATTGCTGGGTCCGACGAACATTTTATGTTTAGCTTTTTGATAAACTGACATGTTTTCCCACTTATACTTGAAGTTAGGGGCAGGATGCATGAAGTCCTAATGCAGATATGACTTCTGAATTTAAGCAGTTTATTTATACACTCAATTGTTGTTTCTGAGCATGCCATAGGAAGGAATAGAGAAAGTTCAATGGGGAGAGTAGAGAAAGTTCAATGAAATCTGTGCCATGTCCTCAAGGGATTCTTGTTATAGTATCAAGAAATTTGGGGCAAAATGAGAGATCACTTAAGAAAGGTAGAGATAAGGAAACATGAAATTGCATCAGTGTTTTTGAAGGACACAGAACAGAAGAATAAATAAAAGTAAGGACTGAAGGTGAAGTATGCATGTTTTACACATAACCTGTGTTTCAAAGGTATACTATACATGTTTAAGCAAAAGCCTTCTCATCTGTATCTCAGTCCCTTTTCTGGTTCTTCAGCATCTCTCCAACTTCTAACCACAGGGGCGTCCCAGGATTTATTTCTGAGCCCTATCTCTGTCTACTCACACTCCCTAGAAGTCATTAAACTTTATGGTTTTTAAACATTTTGTGTACACAAACAACTCTCAATGTTTCAGCTTCTACCAGGACCTCTTCTTCAAACTCTAGAATTCTCTACCTACATATAAAACTATTCTACTCGGGTGTCCAAATGACACCTGAATATCTAATAGCAAACATCTAACTGTCTTTCCCAAACCTGGTACTATCTCTGTCTTCACTACTTAATAGGTTCAAACTCACCTATCAAAATTCAGACCAAGTATTCTGTCTTTTTATAAAGCCCTGCATTTAATCTGTTAGCAAATCCTGTGGACTCCATTTTTCAAATGTATTTCTACTCTGCCAGTTCTCACTATCCAAACTTGTTCCAGGCACCATCATCTCACTCAAAGTACTACAATAGCCTACTAACAGGTTACCCTGCTTGGAATTCAGGTTTCTGGTCACATATAATCTTATTATCAATGAGGTTTTCCCAAGCAGTCCTATTAAAACAGCACTCCAGCAATTCCTAATTCCATTCCTTTGTTTTCTTTTATAGAAATGTACACCATTAAATAAATTTTATATGATAATTATTTGTATATTTTATCTCCCCCTAAGTTAAACTACGAGCTGTCAGAAGAGCAGAGATTTTTCTTTGTTTTTTTTTAAACTGTTGTCTCTATCTATAGAGCCTGGGTCAGGGCTCCCCGCACATTCAAAAGACTTATTTCAAGTATTTTTATACACATTCAGAAGGCTTATTTCAAGTATTTTTATATTAATAAATAAATTTCAGTATATTTGGAATACTTGTACAGTTTTCTCTCTGATGAACAACACTTATGTAAAGTTAATATGGTTACTGAGAAATCTGCCATATTATATGTATTGAAAAATAGTTTAGATCCAAAAGATACTAAGTAAAAAGAGACTCTTGCATATGGAACATTTCACAGCAAAAAGATACTTCCTTAAGAGGTTTGGATTAAAAGATGCCTACTCAAATTGATCTGTGGCATTCAGCAGTGCAAGTAGAAACGCACTTCTAATCCTTTCGTGAAATATCCCAGGACTCAGTATCTGTAGATCATGGTTGTAACCGAGTCTCTAAAATATACCAATGCTGTGATAATTAGGAAAGTTGCTTAATCCACTTTGAGCTTAAGCTGTAAATTGGTGATGACAATAATAATAAGGACCTCCCACGATCACAGTGAGGATCAGCTGAGCTTATGAACACGTTTTATAACATTTTAAACATTCCACATTTATAAAAGGATAAGATCTACGTCTTCAGATGAAGAAAAAACATAAAAAATTATACTTTCAATGCAACAATTCTCTAACCACAGAATATTTCTGTACAATAACATTTGCTCAAAACTTGATTGAAGGAATTGTTTTAGCCTGACTGAGAGAATATTATAGTCAGCCTTAACATAGTTTGATACTTTTCAGCTTAAAAACATTATTTTCAAGGTTTCTAAGAGGCCTTGGCTTTCTCAGCTACACTTTAGATCAAGCCTACTCCCTCTCTCTCCTGGCCAGACTCACTCTTCCATCATTTCGAATATCAGTCTGACAAATGCCCAACACATAAAGGACACCAAGTAAGAGTTTTCTGGATATTGATATTGATCTAGGTCTCAAATTTGCTTTGCAACTTTAGTTAACAAAATTGACTATCCCAACAAATCGAGTATATTTTATTTCTTTCTTCAGTATAATTGCCAACACTTACCCATTGCTGTCATCTTAGTGCCAAAAAGTCTACTCAGCATTTCATATACGAATTAATCTTACTTTTTATCAAATCTTCATGAGGTAAATACAGATAGTCCCTGACTTAGGATGGTTTGACTTAACTATTTTTCAGCATCATGATGGTGTGAAAGTGATCTGAGATGAGTAAAAACAGTTCTTTGAGTGCCCAAATGCTCATTCTGTTTTCCACTTTCAGTACAGTATTCGACACATTACATGAGCTATTCAGCACTTTATTATGAAATAGGTTTTGTGTTAGATGACGTTGCCCAACTCTAGGCTAATGTAAGTGTTCTAAGCATGTTTAATGTCCGTTAGGCTAAGCTTTGACAGGAGGTAGGTGCATTAAACGTAGTTTTGACTTACAATATTTTCAACTTATGAGGCATTTATCAGACATAATATCATTGTAAACTGAAGAACATTTGTATTATTATCCTCGCTCCATGAAGGAGTAAATTAGAACTCAAGGCGGGTAAAATGGCAGAACCAGGAGGTAGGTTCAAGTCTGACTCCACCACTCTTGGTTTTGTGACCAACCAAGTCTTTTTTCTAATAACCAACCTTCTTCGTTTTATAGATCCATGTGGATATGGAGTTCTCCTCAAGCAGGTGGTCTCCAAAAGAGGCAGGGAGACAGAAAGAAAATAAAAATGATACAAAGAAATAAGCACAGCACAAAGATTAGGACTTGGAAGAGAAACCATTTCTTACACTTTTATCACAACAGTCCTTCAGACATAGGCCTCCTCATACTTAGACTTGATCCAATTTCTTTTTTTTTCTTTGAGTTGGAGTCTCACTCTGTCACCCAGACTGGAGTGCACTGACCGCTCCCGGCCACCGCAGCCTCGACCTGCTGGGCTCCGGCGATCCTTCCGCCTCAGCCTTCTGAATAGCTGCAACTACAGGCGCGCACTACCACGCCCGGCTAATTTTTGATTTATTGTAGAGATGAGGTCTTGCCAAGTTGCAAAGGTGGGTCTCGAACCCGCGGGCTCAGGCAATCCACTCACCTCGGCCTCCCAAAGTGCTGGGATTACAGGCTGAGCCACCGAGCCCGGCCTTGATCCAATTTCTTTAAGATTTTGGCGCCTGAATGTGGTCATTTCCCTGGCCTCCTGTGGGTACAGAGGAGGGTACAGAGTCCGCTAAGAGTATTACTGACAAGTCCTTGTTCCTACTGACTCAAAAGTACCTAGCAAACATATAATCTCAAAACAAAAGTTATTCTGATTCCCTAAACATTCAATAAGTAGATTTGATGACTGTCCCCTGCCAGAGTTTGCTTGGAGTATTACTGACAAGTCCTTGTTCCTATTGACTCTAAAGTGCCTAGCAAATACATAATCTCAAAACAAAAATTATTCTTAGATTCCCTAAACATTCCATAAATAGATCTGATGGCTACCCCCTGCCTTGCATTGTTTCAGACTCGAGGTAAAGCCCTACTGGGATGTTTACTCCTTTTGCGCATACAGTTCAGTACTCATTAAAAGAACACGAAGCCTTTATATATCACGGCCCAGCTTCTAGCTCACCACTGGCCTGGCTGGTTCTTATTAATGATTCATTTCTTTTGACAGGAGCAGCAACATTTCAGGACTTCTTGGGTGGAAGAAAGTTGGCAGAGAGAAAGTCCACAGTGAGCAGTTAAACATTTATGAATTAATACCCCCCATCAATAGTTTAATGGATGAAATGCATTGATTGCTTTGAGAATTATGCTGAGGTCTACAGTAATAAGCAGAAATGTCTGATTTGACATCTTTTTTTTAAATATGTCTGCAGTGTAATCTACTACCAATTACACAACAACCCCACCAAAGTTGTGCTGAGTGGTCCCACTACAGTAGTAACATGTTATAAAAGCTCAAGTTTCAGTACAATTAGCTTCTGGCTGCAGTTTATTACCCCATTTGAGATTTAAAACATTTTTTTTTTCCATTGCATTCCAACAATGCTTATGTGTCTGGGGCTAACACTTTAAAACAATAATGGAATGGCAAATATCTGTCTGGCTGGAGTTTGCCCAAGAAGAATGGTGTATTCGAGTTAAAAAAAATAATAATAAATTCAAGCGAGGCAGAGTGGATAAAACAAAAACAGCTTCTTTAATTACTCAAAGTGACCAGGACTGTAATTTTTACAAAGAAAAAGAAACTTTTTTCAGCATTTTACAGAAAATTTAAGAAATTGATGGGGGAATACAATCATCACTGTTTATCTAAAGGTGATTTCCACATGATGAAAAAGTAATTTAAGCGATAATTCACACTTATCCACCTACTTGATGATTATCACAAGAGGTCTGATCTGAGATCTAGGAATTTCTTCTTGAATTTTCTAGAACCACACAAAATTGGTGATCAGGGTTTCTAATTTTATTTATGTGTCGTCTTGTTTTGTGTTTTGATGACAATGATGACAGTGGAATTTATCGAGAGTTCATTCTGTGGTCAGGGCTGTGCTAAAACTTTATGTGCTTGATTTTATTTAACTATCTTAAAAACTTCTTGAGTTAGGTATTATTTTCCCCATTTTGCAGATAAAAAAAACTGAGGCTCAGAGAGCCTAGAGAATTCAATGGTTGCACAACTGTCAGTGGTAGGTCTTTACTGGTGATGAGGAAATCTATTGTGAGACTTGAAACACTGTCCAATGCTCGATGACAATGAGAATGAGAAGAAGAATAGAAAACACGGGGAATATTCTTGCTAATCTTGCGTATGTTTTGTTAAATAGCTCTCCTTCCTCCCGAAATCTGAGCTATTTTCTTTCAGGTCTCAGATGTCGGTTCCCTTTAATCCAATGTCCATTTTGAATTATTTCAATCCTAACCTCTTATTGACTCCGCCTATGCCTCAGACTGTGTGAGTTCATCCTTAGGAAGGAAAGGAACTGTGTAGGATGGGGTGAAGCAAGGAGGTCTACTGAGACAGTTTACACACAAGCCCCGTTTTTAGTGATGTGATCGAGGCATCACTGACATTGGATTCCAAGGGTACACTTGCCTAGAGTCAATACCCAATATGGGTTCTTTGGTTCCTTTCTCAATGCAGGATGCTTAAACTTCTTCCAACATTAAATATGGTCAAGTCTGGACAGCAAAATACATCAGTGTGTAATGCTTCTCTACCTAAGGCCACAGTGAAGTATACATGTTTATATCAGGCATGTACAGATTTCATTAAAATCACCTTTCATATCTTGAAATGCATAATACCTCTGTGAATTAGAATATCAATATCAAAAAAATTACAAAAATAGCCTATGCAAAAAATGAATCAGGCAGAGTAAATAATTTAATTAGCAAGGAAGCAATAATACGGTGTTGACCTAGAGTTTATAGTGCATTGCTAGCTGTCTCCTGAGATCAGCTTGAGGGCCTAGTAATGCTAACCAAAGTAGGTTGGCATGCTATGCTTTAACCACAGGAAAAGGTATATCTCCTTTTCTTTGTCCTTATTCTTTGGAGGTTCTTCATAGCTCCTGACATGTTGGCTTCCCACTCTGGAAAGCCTGGAGAAGGAACAAGTGATTTCTCTTTATTTATGCAGTACTGTCTGACAGCTGAGGTCATCTCTAGTTCTGTTACTGCAGAGAGTATCACCTATGATGAACAGACATTTGTGTCTTCAACCTGGAATGTCACCACCCATATCTTCTTCTGTTTGAAAAATGCCTACTTCAAGAGGCTGATCCAATATCACCTCTTCCTTGTAACTTTCCCTTCTTTCCGCTCTGACCCCAGGTGGAGTAGCTTCTCATTTGTGCCTCCTAACACCTCATGCATCACACTGTACTATAAATAGTTCCTCTGTGAGACGGTCCCTACCTCATGGGTGACTCTGGCTTATTCTGTCCTTTGTAGCCACAGCACGTAGTAAAATGTAAGGTCAGTATTAGGTTTATGATAAGTATTTCCTATCCTTCAATAAGGGTCAATGTCCCTGACTGTGTGCTCCATCTACCTAGAGTCATTATATTTGAAAATATTTATACTATATACAGCAAAGTATGTACTGATCCAGAAGACAAGATGTTGGATACTTGTCATTGTTATGAAACTACCTGGGACTTCGTTTCATCATCTGTAAAATTAGAGAAGTGAATTGGATTTATTCTTTTTATTTATTCATTTAAAATTTGTTAATCAAGTATCTGCTTTGCCCCAAACATTGGACTAGTAACCTCGTAGACATAAAATATCATGTACTGGATTTCCAACTCAAAATAATTTGTATTTGTGTAGCAAATAAATTTAACAATGTTGCCTTTATAAGTAGCACAAATCAACTCAGTTTCATATGTAACTCAAATCAAGATAACAATATTTAGTTTTTAAATCCCATTTATGTCTCACACCAGACAATTTTTATCAACTAATCTTAAACAATCAGTTCCTGCAATGATCACAAGTTAGAATTTCTGGGCTCCATATAGGCGTTTGTTTTACTTTCTTAAATTATTCAGAATACTAATTTAATGTATGTTTTATAAATTTAAGCTATATAAAAAGTCTTTGGACTGAAGGAAATCTATGCATTTGTTCAACAGATATTTATTAAATACATAATATGTGCCTAATGTTATACTAATTTGTCCAAGATACGGAGGCCAAAATGGTCTTCGGTCATTGAGAGTTTTACAGATTTATGGGGGAAACAAGAATGTAAACTTGTCAATCAGTATTGAAAAGACTCTGAAGAATGTTTAAGTACAATTATAGCCAACAAGAAAAAAGGTGCTCAGTTTTGGCTTGGGGCTGAGTGAGAATAAAAGTTTGTCAGAGAAAAACAAAATATGGGTTTTGCTGTGTTCTAGTCTTGGTTTTGCATATCAGTAGGTGGAACTTGATATGAGTCTCAAAAAATAAGTGTATGTCCCAGGCAGACAGAGCTGGTAGGAGGAAAACATTCCACAGAAAGGAAGTAGGATAGGCATTATCAGAGGAATATGAAACAATATATTATATCTAGGCCCTAGAAATGAATTCTCAGAGTTAGAGAGAAAGAGAAAGTTTTAGTCTCAGGGGACCTGAGGCTGGAGAGTAGATATGGGTAGGAGAGGAGTACATTATGTCCCAGGACTACGATGTGAGAATGGCAACTTTATCCTGAACACAGATGGAAATCCAGGAGGCTCTTATTTAGCAGAGCAAGATGATTATGCTTCAAAAAACGCTGACAGGCCGGGCTCAGTGGCTCAGCCTGTAATCCCAGCACTCTGGGAGGCCGAGGTGAGTGGATCGCCTGAGCCCGCGGGTTTGAGACCAGCCCAGGCAACTTGGTGGGACCTCATCTCTACAATAAAATAAAAAAATAGTTGGGCATGGTAGCATGCGTCTGTAGTCCCGGCTACCTGAAAGGCTGAGGCAGAAGGATTGCCGGAGCCCAGAAGGTCGATGCTGGGGTGCCCGTGAACGTGTGTGCCACTGCACTCCAGCCTGGGCAGAGGAGTGAGACTCCAATCAAAAACAAAAAACAAAAACTCTGACAACTTTACATGCGAACAGAAATATTTGCTAAATCCTAAAATCTGGATTTAAAAACTTAGAAATGCTTGTTTTCTTCTAGAAGCATTTTGTTTGTTTGTTTTGAGTTGGAGTCTCACTCTGTCGCCCAGACTGGAGGGCAGTGGCCGCTCCTGGCCACCGCAGCCTCGACCTGCTGGGCTCCGGCGATCCTTCCGCCTCAGCCTTCCGAGTAGCCGGAATTACAGGCACGTGCTACCACGCCAGGCTGATTTTTTGATTTATTGTAGAGATGAGGCCTCGCTGCCCAGGCGGGTCTCGAACCCGCGGGCTCAGGCCATCCACTCACCTCGGCCTCCCAAAGGCACGGGATGACAGGCTGAGCCACCGAGCCCGGCTTAGAAGCATTTTTGCCAAATTATTTTTAATGAACAGAATGACAAATACCAATGAGATCAACTATAAAAATGAAAATAAGAATAAAATTTTTCCTTCCTTCAAAGTCCTTCCATATCTAAGATTAGGTCTGCATTGAATTACTCGATTCTGTGTTTTATTTCTAAAAAACTGCTGACCTAATGGGCAAAGCTCACCTCTCAGTGAAGGCTGAGGCAAAGTCTTAGGATTTTGCTCTTCTGTCTTCAATCTGTGATCTAGGGAGGGAGAAGAAAATAAAGAGCCAAATCAGGTAGATGGAGATGTTTTTAGTCAGGAAAATAAAAGATGATGGGCCATAATACTTTCTTTTTTTTTTTTTTGGAGTTGGAGTCTCACTCTGTCGCCCAGACTGGAGTGCAGTGGCTGCTCCGGCCATCGCAGCCTCGACCTGCTGGGCTTCGGCCATCCTTCCGCCTCAGCCTTCCAAGCAGCCAAAACTACAGGTGCGCGCTACCACGCCCAGCTGATTTTTTTGATTTATTGTAGAGATGAGTTCTCACCAAGTTGCCCAGGCGGGTCTCGAACCCGCGGACTCAGGCAACACACCCACCTCGGCCTCCCAAAGGCGCGGGATGACAGGCTGAGCCACCGAGCCCAGCTGGCCATAATACTTTCAAGTGAAAATGCATCAATTGCGGATTTTTGAAAGACAAAAAAAACCAAAAAACAAAAATCACCACTTTTGATCAATCCCCTATCGCTTTTTTGGTTTTTGTTGTTTGTTTTTTTTTGAGTAGCTGTTATTCTGGGGTTATTGATAAGTCAATGGTAAAAAGGAAACACCAAAACTGAGAGTCCTTCTGAAGGAATACTGTCAACTTTATTGATTTTTTAATGAGAAGATCAACAAGCAAATAGTTAGCCAACTTTTTAATTATTCTTCAGGAAAAGAAAAGAAGGAAGGAAGGAAAGAAAGACAGAAGGAGGGAGGGAGGGAGGACACTTCATCACTGGACAATGGATCAACTTCCTAACTGGTTTGCTACCTAAAATCTTTCCCTATCCCAATTTCTCCATGTCATGTTACCTACGGAGCTCGTTAACTTGCAGTTACACAAATCTCAGTTTTCCTCTTGGTTCTACAAGTTTCTCACAGAATGACCCTCTGTGTTGCCATCTGGAAGATTAAAATAACAATGCCTGTTTTAGGCAAGGGAAGGTGTTGTAAGGATTAAACGGAAGCCCTAGGTATAGGGTCCTGAGCTTAGTGGGTCTGCAACACCTACTGAGTGAAGCAATGGCACACTGTGGTTTATGTTTAACTTTTCCCCTAAGCTTATTATTTATGGTTCTAAGCTAATTGCTCACAATAAGTTAGATCCGGGTATCAAAACAATTTCATCTCTCATAGCTGGATTGTAATTAAACCTCAACCTGTTGTTTGTGGAACACTATGAATAGAAATCTTTTCAGGATATCCTGAAGCTCTGCTGCTTAGGATTTACACATGATTACTTGGGGACAATTCCACAGCTTCCAAAGAGAGAAGCCAGGAGCTATTCAGAAATAGAAGAAAACACTCCTAACGAAAATAGTCACCTCAGTAGCTGTTAATGTAAACTGACTTTGTGTTTGATGGATTGTGGTGACTATCCCCTGCCTTTTACAAAACAATATGTAATTTTTATTAAGAAGCCAACGGGGTAAAGAAAATGAGATTGTATGTTTATGAGAAAAATCAGTTAAAACAAGATTTGGGAAATGGGTTACACATCATTTTAATATTTTGCTACTAGATCTGAAGCTGATTTAGTGGCAAACTTGATAATCCATGAGCTAGTGGAATAACACTTAGGACTCTCGGACAACCAGCCTCCAGTACGTCTCAGAGAGCAGGAAAAACTGGAGTCTCTGGGTTCTTCGGTGTCTATCTCTAAGTTCTGTTATTAACACCAAAAGGGAGCACAAGCAGAAACACAACACTTTAAAGCAGTATTTCTCAAATGTTTTGGCCCCTGGTCCCTTTACTCTCTGAAAAGCCACTGGTATCAAAGAGCTTTTTGTTTATGTGAGTGCTATCTATTAATATGCATTATATTTGAAATTAAAAGTAAATAATTCAAAAAATATATTAATACATTTGCAACAGCAAGAATAAATATCCACATGTCAAACTAAGCAACATTTTTTAATGAAAAATGACTATATTTTCTAAAAAAAAAATGAGACGATGGCATTGTTTTACACATTGCTGTCTGGCTTAAAAGAAGACCGCTTTTTCAATCATTCTGTTTCTATAGTTTGTTTTGGTTGAATTAAAGAAAATCTAGATATAGAAATATGCACATTCATAAATGAAGGAATAACTTAATAACTGTGTCAAATAATTATGGATATTTCTTTCCTGACATAATATCAAAACTCTGTAAAGGTTAACATCTTAAAGCTTAATCATACATGAAGTATTAAATGGTATTAATGGACTTTTTGTACTGTTACATTAAAAATCAATTGAACAGATATTTTAGCCCTGAATGATATTGTAACATCCTGCATTCTTCATGTGAGAAATATTGGTTCACAAAGTTATGTGAAGGCTCTAAACATTGACACTTTACTATAATTACCAATCACATCAAAAAGTCTTAAAATATTGGAAACTGTCATGTTGATGGTGATACAAACAAGTTTCCTGAAATACTCATTTTTTTCTTGAACGTTCATATTTTATTATTGAGGACAAATACTGCCAGTTGTTCTCCTTGAAGTGACAAGCTTATATCTGCCAAATTTCCGACTTGAATAATCATAATTTGTTAGCTTTTTTACAAAGAAGTATTTATTTATTTTTAAGTGATTAGTTAAGCTAACAACTCAGAATTATACAAAGCTATATTTTTATAACTATACAAAGGTATTTATTTTGTTCTCAGTAGGCAATAACAATGCTTTATGTTTATCTTTTATTTTATCACACAGATTAATACCTATATGTCAAATTTTAGGTATAATAAAATGAGTTATTTTTATTACTTTCCTAAAGATTTCCTAAATGAAACTTGCCACTGACTTGATTTAAGCTAAAATACCAACACTTTTTTGTGCCATCGACACAAATATCAACATAGAGTACAAGGCAAGTGTTATTGTGTTGTCATTAAGAATAGTTTTGATCTCTTAGACCATGAAAGTGGTCTTAAAGATCCCAGAACACCATGGACCCAGTTTGAGGGCTGCAGTTTTAATTTGAAAAACCATTTCACGGAATCGTGCTATATTTTCTCAATATCTGCCATCTTATAGATTAAGATGAAACGCCAAGGGCTATGTCTACATTTTGTACAAGCTAGGAACTTCAAAGTGTTCATGATATGAATGAGCAGATTTACCATACCTAAACACCTGGTCCCCTGATATCTGGCCCCATGTTTCTTCTATTGAGGATTTAATTCTTTTCTAGATTTGGATGGAGACAGGGAACTCCATCTGAAGGAGGACCATCTAACACTGTGCCACAACTCAGTTTGTATGTCAGCAGGTCATAATAGTTGCCTTCACTTGTTCCACTACAGAACTTTGTGGGGATAATTTTAATTCAATTGTTTGCAATTTATATGGACTCTGTTCTCAGGAATAACAATTTCTTTACTCGAAGCTGGTCTTTCGGTCATCTGCAGACTATGTGAACACAGGTAACACTCCTGAGAAAGGAACTCTTTTAACTTTCACTGAGGAAGCATGGCTAGCCCTTCAAAGAAAGTAGGAGTGGAACAACCAACCATGAGGCAGATCAAGTCACATTGTCCTATTGCAGAAGTGGTTTTCTTATTCCTAGGAGTTGGCTGTTCACATTTCTCATTCCTAGGAGTTGCCTATTCTTTGTCTGCTTCCAGAGGTGAAGTCCACAGGCTACAAAATAAACTACCTTCCATTGCTGGTTCAGCTAAATCAGGGCTGTAGAAAACACAGACTGTGGTAGGGCAAATTAGTATATCCTTCTTCTATGAACACATGGAAAACTTAAGTTTCCAGGGAGGTACTTTTGGCACCTTAAAGGAGAGCCCAATTAACTCAGGGAAAAGCTGATAGTGACTAACAATTCCTACAAAAGACTATTTTTAGCATCAAATCTGGTGAAACCATACTGGTCAGTCAAGAGGACTGGCCCAATGACCTAATTACCACTCAGTGGAAAACTGAAACCAGCCCTGGAAAATTGCGTCAATATTATGACCTTTAATGGGCACCATTTTTAAAAATACCCATGGCTATTCTAAAAATTTTCCTTCTTTATGAGTAACCACATACTGCGAGCCAGTTTCATTTTGAAAAAAAGTAATAATAACAAAGTCCTTCAAATTTCAAAAGAATCCCACCAAAAGTTCTGGTCTTAAAGGTTAATTAAGTAATTAATTAAATGAGTGATTGTGCTCCTCCCCTGGAACCATAACTTGGGCCCAGATGCCGATGAACTTATCATTAGTTAATTTAATGCCAGGTCAGTGAGTCCATCCATATTTTAAGGTCAGAGCTTTCTTAGAAGTGCTGTTTGTGTATACTGCTGCATCTAAATGCTCTAATGATTGCCTGCACTCTTGACAGATGTCTCTAAATTTCTTCTGAGCTGCAAAAAAACATGCTACTGGAAAAAAAAAAAAGGAGAAATCGCTCAAAGGACCTGCCTCAATTTTAGTGTGCATCTGTGGTCATAGTTGCAGAGACACAAAGGGAAATTCATCTAATTAAAGACTATGTAAATCTGGAAAGCACATGAACTGGCAATGAAAATTAATTAATCCATTTGTGTATGCAATCAACAATTATTTAACAAATGCCTACCACATCTTACCTACTATGAGGATAAACTAATGAACAAAACGAGAGATAGATAGCCTCAGCTTCCAAGAGTTTGTGGGCTAGAGTCATTCAATAAACGCTTGTTAATTTGATTTGACTAATTCAGTATATTCCAGGGATAAACTATTCGGTGGAAAAGTACAGATAACAGGGCAAGTTTTCTAAGAAGAGTTTTAATTACTAGAATAATGGCCTAAATCCTGTCATTTGGCTAAAAACGGAGTCATTCATTATGAAATGTTGGTGGAAGATAACTACTAGTCAACTAAAATTTCAGTGTGGAATCTTCAAGCAGTTTCCCTAGCTTCCCTTCAACTTTTGGCTGAAGCCCTTACGGGACAGCTTTCCACAAGACCTAGGCCCTCATTCACACAAAGTGTAACGTTCTCACCTCCCTCTTTCCCGTGGCTGATTAGAAGATATTGGAGGTTCTCAGACATCCTGACACTCCCTTCCAGCTGCTTGTTTCAAAATGGATCCTACAGCTGTTCATGTTGCTTTCCCATTCAATTCCACGCCATCTTTCTGATATATTTCTTCTTCACGGACTATCTTCTTCTCCCACAAGTCCCAGAATCCCTTTTGTCTGAAGATACGTTTGTTTGGGCCTAAAGGCAAGGGTCACGATTTCAGAGTCTGTAGTCTGAAGTATAAAGATTCTTTCAGTCTTTATCGCAGTTCTTATTGTTGTGGTTTGTTTTCACAAGTCGACGTGTCCTTCTAATTCCTCAGCTATCTGCCTGCAGTTGCAACAAACTTTTCTATTGGTCTCTTTTAAATCGTAGAGGCTCAGCTCAAGATTCGATTCATAGGCAAATCGTACAAGTAGCACCTCTGAGAATTTAGTAACATAGCAGATCATTTCTGTGAAGTTACGTACCTCTAGATCTGATTTGAAATCTTTAATGTCTAAATTTTAAAAGCGTTTTAATGATACCCCAGCTGTTTTGTTCTCCTTCCTCACATAAATGGGTCCCACTCACCAGGTTTTGCCTAGCTCTCTTGTGATCAAAGTGAAGAGAACTTACTTCTTAAATTGTATTTTTCAGAGACTAAGGCAGAGAGGTGAGGCCTCTTATAGGTTACATAAAGCTTCATGATGGTAGGTCAGAGATTACTGGAACTCAGGTCCCTACTGCTCCCTTCTCTCATAGAAAGGTGAAAATGGTTTCATAGTTCACCAAAACCCTGGGTGATGTGCCTGTCGCCTTCCTGGGAGGCTCACCTGGGCTTGAGGCCATAACATGACATGGCAATCTTAAAGCTGTATCTATAAAAGTCAAGACTAGTATTGCTTGATCTGGAATGCCTTCCTCTTCATATATTTTTTGTTCATTGTTACTCTAGATAATAGTTGAATGACAATACTAAAGATAAGAGATCTTCACTTCTCTCCACACTAGTCAAAGTTAGGGTTTCAAGTTTCTTTTTTTTTTTTGAGTTGGAGTCTCACTCTGTCGCCCAGCCTCGACCTGCTGGGCTCCGGCGATCCTTCCGCCTCAGCCTTCCAAGTAGCCGGGATTACAGGCATGTGCTACCACGCCCGGCTGATTTTTTGATTTATTGTAGAGATGAGGTCTCGCTGCCCAGGTGGGTCTCGAACCCACGGGCTCAGGCAATCCACTCACCTCAGCCTTCCAAAGGTGCGGGATTACAGGCTGAGCCACCGAGCCCGGCTCAAGTTTCTTTTAAGGGTTGAGAATGTGTACCACCAGCAATTCTAAGTTTGATCAATGAGATTAACAAAATATTTTACTCCTTATACCTTACGTTGTAGCAAGCAGAAATTGGCAGTAAACAAGTAATCAAGTAAATCTTAATACAATTTCAGATGATGCCACTTTTTAGGAGAAAAATGAAACCAGACAATGAGGCTGATAGTAAGCAATAAGGAATTTGGATTGTATCAGTGGAAACTTTTGCTAGAAATACAAGGTGAAAAGTTCTCCTCTGAGCAGTGATATTTGAGAAAAGAGAGCACCAGATGACAAGTGGGCACTACGTGGGGAAAATCTGAGGGGCAAAGCAGTTCTGGGAGAGGAATGGCAGATGAAAAATCTCAAAAGAGAAGTATCAGGAAAGACGAAATGGTTGAAGAGTAGTGAAAGAAGTGGAAAGCTTTTATGGGAAAACATAGAAGAAAATGTAGGCTTTCTAGACCATTGCAAGGATTTGGGATTTTTTGATCATCACAGTGGAAAACATTGATCCTTGAAACACATGTGGAATCCTGTGAAATTCCATTCTGTGCAGTCTTCAACGTTTTGCATACAACTTACCCTCTCTAGTTAACAGAGCATCAGACGTGACTCCAGCTCAGTCATGTACCTGATAGGTATGAGTCATGCTGCTTCTTAGTTCTCAGTGTCTAGCAGAGGTTCCTGGAAACTACCAGGAGAGTCTACGATCCCAGCCTGCAACTCGTGGACTCCATTTTTAATTCTACATAACCCAATTTCAAATAGCCAAAACTTTTAGCAAACAGAAACTAACTATAGCAGGCATTATAGGTCTACCTTTTCATTTCTCATTTCCATGGCACGAAAAAAGCTTTAGTGACTATTTCTTCATTCAGAAAGTTGAGGATGAAGTCTGGTGCTATCCAGTTGTTGTGAAATTGGTGGTGTGTCTTCCTCAAGGCAAGTTATAAGGAAAGGAGTGAGAGTCGATTTTTTCCTTCTCCTCCTTATATATATTTTGGGTAATGCAGATATTATATTCTATCTCTGAATATTAGTGGCTCATGGATTTGGTAAAAAGTTGCTTTTTTTGAGTTGGAGTCTCACTCTATTGTAGAGACAAGGCCTCACGGAGTTGCTCATGCGGGTCTCCAACCCACGGGCTCAGGCAATCCACTCGTCTCAGCCTCCCAAAGTGCTGGGATTACAGGCTGAGCCGTGAGCCTGACCGAAAAGGTTGCTTTCTTAACTGTCATGGATATTGCACTTACTGCCTAGAACTCTTCAAATGGGAAACGATAGTATTTCTCGCTAGATTATCCTGTTTGCCATAATCATTGAACATCGATTGAGCACTGAGTTCTATGTAGATCACTGGACTGGGTATTGGGTCAGAGAAGATCAGGAGGCCATGTGCGTCATCCACAGCATTGAATTTCTAAAGTGTAGTCGAGATGTCAAGAACACAGGAGAGCATGAGTTTCTTTTCCCTCAGACTTCTATTCACTTACTATTAATGAGGGAGAGATGCAAAATTGCAAAGCATCTTCTCCATAATCTTCCACTAAGCTCCATTTCTCTACAAGCCAACTCTCAGTAGCCATGACTAACCAAAATAGTCATTTTGTTTTTCTGTTTTGTGTGTTTGTTTCAAAAAAATTCTGCCAACTAGACCTTTAAAATTTGCTTGACTAAGAAGCAGCAGCTCTTCCTTGTGTACCGTAGGTTTGCTGTAAAAACCGGCATTTAGAATTTGTAGTTCACGCTTTCTGCTAAATGTGATAAGATCTTCAACTCGAGCCTTTTAAAAACTTGTTGAGCTTACTTTATTTATTTATTCTATTTTTCCTTTTTAAAAAACATTGAGGATGTGGGGTACAATTCAGGGTTTGGTATACGAATGTTCATTATGTGGGCACCCTTGTTGATGTGAGACCACTCTCCCTGGCAGTTTCCCACTACTGCCAAATCCCACCCCCCAACCCCCGGCAGTTTCCAACTATTGCCAATCCCTTTCTTATAGTATTATCATTGTTCAAGGTCCGCTTATGAGTGAAAACATGTGGTACTCAGTTCTTTGTTTCTGGGAAAGATCACTCAGTATTATAGCCTCTAAGTCCATCCAAGTTGCTGCAAAGTTCATAATTTTGTCCTTATTTATGGCTGTGTAATATTCCATCATGTATATGTACCACATTTTTTTTTACCAGTCCTCTTTTGATGGGCAGCATGGCTAGTTCCATGTTTTTTTCTATTGTGAATAATGTTGCAATAAACATGCGTGTGTAGGTATCTTTTTCATTGTTGAGTTCCTCCAGTATCTTCCCAGAAGGGGATTGTGGGGTCTTATGGAAGGTCAATTTTCAGATCTTTTAGGAATCACCGAACTGTTTTCCACAAAGGCTATACTCGTTTACACTCCCACCAACAGGGTAGAAGTGTTCCCATTTCCCGGCATCCTCTCCAGCAAATGTTGTTTTTGAGTTATTGATGATGGCCATCCTGACTGGAGTTAGGTGGTATCTCAGTGTGATTTCAACTTTAATTTCCTTGATGACTAGTGAGGCTGAGCATTTTTTCATGTATCTGTTGGCTGCTCATATGTCTTCTTTTGAGAAGTGTCTATTCGTATCTTTTGCCCACTTTGTAATGAGACTGTTTGTTTTTTTCTTTTCTGCATGTTTGAGTTCCTTGTAGATCCTAGATGTTAGGCCTTTGTCAGATATACAGTTGGCAAATATTTTTTTCCAGTCTGTGTGCTATGTTGCGCTTACTTTAAAGTTGTCCTCCTCTGTAATTGCCCTTATCTAGTATTTTCTCTCTCAATTTGATTCTAATATCCCAAATTGAAAAAAAAAAAAATTACTCAAGGCCATTTATATTTAACTCTGTAATCTTGAAATGACAGTGCCCACAAACTTTTGTAGATGCAATTATACACTCTACTTTGAGAGACTGAGAAGGAAGTCAAGCAAAACTTCTGTTTTATGTGGCATTAAACCAGTGGTTCCCAACTGCAAGTGATTTTGTCCTTTCGGGGGTGATTTGCAACTGGAGACGTTTTCCGTTGCCGTAGTTTGGAGTGGGAGTGGAACATATGATTGTCAAGGGTTAGGTAGAGACCAGGCTGGCTGCTAAACATCTTAAAGAACAAGGACAACCATCTACAACAAACGATTATTTGGCTCACAATGCCATTGGAACCTAGGCTGAGCAATCCTGTGTTAAACGCGTCTTTAGGAATCTCACAATCAGTTTGCTTATTAATAGTCATGAAGCATCAGTAGAGAATGTATGCTTGTCATTGTGCTAAAACACTGACATATTAAGTGACTTGTTAAATGTCTGTTAAAGATTTCAACTATAATACTCTTTTATACTTAAGTCACTCCACACTGTTGGCTGCATTTCCAATCATATAATTTTGTAATGCTATAAAAATCATGTGTTTACCCCAAGACTGCTAAAAATCCTTTCCCAAGTTAATAAAGCAGGTTAGTCTAAACATGTTTGGAAAGTTTAAAGAGGCTGTTGATATTCTAATTAAAACAAAGTTGTACATAATCACACGCTCATACTCACACCAAAATACAAGAGTGTCACATTTTCATTGACTGTTTTGCCTTAGAAAGTATTAATCATCTTTATGATGAAAGACAAAGAACCAGATCAAATGCTGAGATTCACGGGATGAATTGCAAAACTTTAAAATACCTAAGTTTAAGGCCGAGTTTGGTGGCTCAGCCTACAGTCCTAACACTTTGGGAGGCTGAGGTGAGAGGATTGCCTGAGCCCACAGGTTCGAGACCAGCCTGGGCAACTTGGCAAGACCTCGTCTCTACAATAAATCAAAAATTAGCCAGGCATGGTAGCGTGTGCCAGCTACTTGACAGGCTGAGGCGGAAGGATCGCTGGAGCCCAGCAGGTCACCATTGGGGTGGCTGTGAGTGTATCACTGCACTCCAACCTGGGCAGTAGAGTGAGACTCCAACTCTAAATAAATAAATACATAAAATACTTAATTTAAATATTCTGTAGTTTTATTTGTCATTTGAAAACAAAATAGGCCAAACAAATGAACAAACAAAAAACTTCTCATCATGTTGGTCTATCCTAAGATCGATTGTAATTGTCATTATGAGAGAAAAAGAGGGGAAGGAAAGTCACGAGCCTTAAGCTATTTCCCCAGGTATTGTTATCATTGGACCGTTTTCCATTGCTTGTTTTCAGTAAATAAACAAATTTGGGCACGAAATACCAGAAAGGATTAAACATCATAATGTTTACTATATAAATGAGTCTGAGGACTGGCTTTTCGAAAGGGTTAGGTTACTTTAAATGGTATACTTTTCTTTTATAAGTAGCCCTACAATAACCAAGGAGACCAAGAGACCTCTGGCCCGTGTGCAAACTTCTTAAGAAATGACCACAACAGCATAAAGAGCTTTGTTGATTATTCTCACCTCTTAGCACAGTATGAACTGCCTCCTATGAACACCTACTCCAGTCAGTGTTTTTTCAGACGGCGTCTAGGCCACAGAAATAGAGCAGGATGATGCGGATACAGTGGCATTCATTACTTGGAATTTACAACAAACCATTTCCCCCAAGGCTCCCGTGTGGATCTATTTTCCCAATAATTGTCTCTCCTTCCTTCAATGTATTGTTTGTGCTTGCTGGACTGGTTTGAAGTGTGAAGGTTCATATACTGGGTGTGTATGTAGGAAGAAGTCCACACCACTACCTGGAGGTTGTTAATCATTCCAGTTGTTATTTTAACATTGAGAATACATTCTAACTCAGAAACTTGAACCTGCACGGGGAAAGCAAGCAGCTACTGTTTCAGGACTGGACTCTGTGGCTGTATTTTATGCAGTCAGGCCTGTTTCATGTCTATGATGAAGCAACAAGATCAGTTCTTTGAACTCCACTGTGCAGTCAATTTCTATACCTGATATAAGTTTATGTAACAAATCTTTAACAAATTGGTTACCGGAATTGATTACATTCACCTCTAGTCATGAGATGTGTGTATATTGCCAGCAGAAAAACATTGCCTGATCCTGTTGCCTTAATAACGCCAAAAAGAATAAAAAATAATCTTGGTGTTAATTTTGTTAGGTTTTTCCTTTTTTTTTGATTTCAGTAACTTCCATCCAAAAAGGTACATATGTGTTTCTGGCAAAAAGTTGTCTGAAATCAAAGTCTGACTCTTTTGATAACAAATCTATTTCAACATAAACAATATAAGTTATTTCATCAAGTTTTACCAACCACCCATGAGGCAGGGAGGTTAGACTTGGTTGCCAATTCTCCAAGCTCAGTCAAATATGCTTTATACATATGATATTTACGTATTTTTTAAGTACTAATTTTTTTTTCCATTCTGTGTCCAGCAGAAGAGATGCCTTTCCCTCCCTTTAGTTTCAACTGAACTAAAGGTTTCATTGCCCCCTTTTAATACTGACTGTTTCCTCAAACCTCGTATACCATCAAGAACCTAGTAGAAATTATCGATATGGAATATTTATATTCCATTCCAAGGAGTGGAATAAACTAAATCAACCAACTAACTAAATGAGTGGATTAAAAGAGCTTGCTTACTAACACATGGCAGCTTCATGGTTAAATTATTTTTACTAGAAGTATTAGACACTTTAAAGATAATTTTTTTTTTTGAGTTGGAGTCTCACTGTCGCCCAGACTGGAGTGCAGTGGCCGCTCCCGGCCACCGCAGCCTCGACCCGCTGGGCTCCGGCGATCCTTCCGCCTCAGCCTTCTGAGTAGCCGGAATCACAGGCACGCGCTACCACGCCCGGCTGATTTTTTGATTTATTGTAGAGAGGAGGTCTCGCTGCCCAGGCGGGTCTCGAACCCGCGGGCTCAGGCCATCCACTCACCTCAGCCTCCCAAAGGCACGGGATGACAGGCTGAGCCACCGAGCCCGGCTAAAGATAATTTTATAACTAAAAAAGTCATTGCAAACTTGTTGATATCGATAAAATCTTGGCAAATGGTAATCGAGCTCCTACCATAAGCGTGTAAACAAAAAAATACCCAATATGACACTTTGAGCCCAGAATATAGGTCTTCATCCCATCTTCCGATGCCTTCCATGTCTAGATTCACACAGAAACACGACAGCTACTCCCTCATACCAAGCCTGCTGACATACCTGCAGAACACCCAGTAATAATGGAAGGAGTTAATATTTGTGATTAAAAAGTTGAAACTTCATAGTGAAATACTAAAACAGTGTTTTGGGCTTTTTTCTATAAGTTTCATTATCTCTTATGGTAAGGAAAATTTGATATGTATGACAGCAAGGAAAACACTGGAAAAAAAATTATCCCTGGAGCACTGTGTGAGTGTGTGTGTTTTGGGAGGATGCTTTCAACACCTCCTTACAAGACATTCATATCTTGAATTTCACCACAATGGGGCTTATTAACAAAATAATTTAGTGGAACACTTGCATTTTTCTTATCTTTTTACTGCTGTTTAAGGAGAAGACACTCTCCAATATATGGTGGTAGGGAGCATTTAACCAGTTGTAAAAAAAATGCAAAAAAAGAAAAAGAAAAAATTGCTGCTGAATAATCTGGTTTTTTTCAGTAGTGGTGAAGTTTGTGGAACTGGTGTTACAACCGTGGATAGGGCCTTCCAGGAGGCATTCTGTTATCTATAGAAAGTGATTGATAAGCAATTGAGTGCTGTTTGGATACATGATCTGTAAAAAGAAGCATGACATTATAACAATATCATTGGGCAGTGGTAGGAGACAAAAGAATGAATTAACTATTCTTCATCAGGAGCACATGGTGTTACAGACATTTCAGAATAGTTTTCTGCTTCCTGCTCAGGCCCTACGATGTGGTCTGGAAGCTTGGCATTATATGCTGTTCTTTCAAACATTAGCTATTAGAGTATAACTTATTTGTTGTCTACCTTAGAATGTGTATCATAAAACCTGACTTAGGAGGAGAATTGTGAGAAAGGCTGGACAAAGAGAAAGGTTGGAGGTCACAATTGGCATAAAATAAATGGCCAACTCAGTTTGTTCGTCGGCTTACACACACACACAAGAGCAAATGTGAGCAGTGGGTTCATATTAAGTGTGTTTCCCAGGTCCTTTATAAGATGGGGGCCACGAGAGCACATTTTACCATCTGCTTAACAACAATATGAGTTTGGAAAAGCAACCTCAGATATAAACTTTAAGGATGAGTTTTTCTGGAGCATAAAATTATAATTATTTTGCTAGTAAAAGCATAAATTAAATGACTATTCAAGCTAATTATTGTCCAACCAGTGATTTTGTTGTTGCTGTTTAGCATGTAATAAGTCCAACTCTTTTGATTGTAATGGGCTATAACACAGTTCCTATATAATATTCTAAATCCTGCAGAGAATTAAGCACGTGAACTTTTTTTTTTCTGGCAATGTTCACTTTAACTCAAAAGTTTTGTAAGCAGTGACCAAAAATTCAGTAAGTTAGGAAAATGAAAACCATCCAGTTGAATACCAGTTTTACTTTGAGACTTGGCAGTTTTTCGAATGTGGATTCCAGGTGACAATGAATAATATTAGTACCTTGGGGAATGGAATAACACATTCCTTGGGCTGGAAAATCATTATTGGGAAGATGGGAGAGACAAAGCTAACAGATGAAAGATGATGTGAATATGATGCCAATCCATCTGAACAACTTTTTCCCAAATCCTTTCTAGTGCTCAGCTTGATCGGATCAAGCTATTAGGGCCCAGAAGGGTGAGCAACTCCTCCCAGCATTCTTAGAATTATCCTGGTTTGGATACGAAAAACTCTGATGCAAGAACCCTCTCAGTCCTGGGCAAATCAGGATGATTGTTCACCCTGGGGAAAACAACTTCTTTGCCTTAGAAGAACACCTGGTTGTCTACTCCAAGGATGGTTTCATCGAGGTTTGCAACACACACGCATCACTTTTAAAATGCCAGAGTTCCTTTTGTGGCTGAAATTAGTTATTTGAATGTAACATAGTCCAGAAAGAGTTTCTATGCCTTCCAGATATTTGTCCCTTGGTGCAAAAGACTATCTACTCATCTCAGCTCCAGTTAAGGTTTTGACTTAGACCTCTGAAGGCATCCTTCATGAATCTCTTTCTGGGTCACACTTAAGAGGGACGAGGTTGTATGTTATCTAGCCATTCCAACTGACAAAGGGCACTTTTGTTTTCAGTGGGCGAAACGGATATTCTCACACTGTTCAAAGCCTCTCCTTGCTTTGAAACAGCAGTACTCTTGGGAGGGAGCAGAGACTGGCAAAGATAATCCTCCGGATAATCATTTTTCTTCAGGTGTCGCATACAGTGTTTATTATATAAGCGTATTATGTTTGCTTGAAACAAAACCTCCTGTCAAGGATCTGGACCATTCCCAGTTCTGTGCATCTCACCTGGAAGGGCAGGCTCGGGGAGGTTATGAGAGGCAACGAACAACGTGCTGTTCCCAAGTCGGCTCACGGTTGAGGTATCCGTGCAATCCGGGGTTACAGCATGATCCACCGTGCACCAATTATGCTATTAATATGCTTCATTTACTATCTCCACACATCAGAACCAGAGTTTTTCTCAAGGGCAAAACCCAAATCAGGTGGCCAAAGCCACAAATCACGTATGCCTTGTGCTCAACACTCACAGGAAACAACGCAGCATACCCGCATGGGCCTATGGACGTGTCTTCAGATTCCAGAGGCTAACATCAATGGTAGGAGGAGACCAAGGCGGCAAGCAAGACCCCATGTTGTCATCTACTGGGAAGTGACGTTTGAAAAAAACAATTAGAAACCAGATGTGCATTCTCATACATTCACCTGGGAATTTTTTTTTTTTTTTTTAAGTTGGAGTCTCACTCTGTCACCCAGACTGGAGTGCAGTGGCCGCTCCCGGCCACCGCAGCCTCGACTTGCTGGGCTCCGGCGATCCTTCCACCTCAGCCTTCCAAGTAGCCGGAATTACAGGCATGCGCTACCACGCCCGGCTGATTTTTTGATTTATTGTAGAGATGAGGTCTCGCTGCCCAGGCGGGTCTCGAACCCGTGGGCTCAGGCAATCCACTCACCTCAGCCTCCCAAAGGCGCGGGATTACAGGCTGAGCCACCAAGCCCGGCTCACCTGGGAATTTTTAAACAAAACCTTGAAGAGCTATGTATTACGGCCTCATGAAGCCAACTTTGAGCTGTGGGTCCTCTGTTTTGGAGCTATTTTACTCTCTGGATCAGAGTACCACTGCCTTTAATCGTTCAACCTTACTCTTTTACTACTGTCATCAAATTCTTCATTCGTGTTACGTTTCAAACAACTGAAGACATCTTAAAGTTATATTCCTCACACAGATCAAAACCTGAAAAAAAAGAAAGGAGTTTGATAACGTGAAGTTTCAAACTTCAGTTAGGCAAGATTTATTTGGTCATGGAGAATACCAGCACCTGACATCAAATCTCCTAAGTCATCACCTAATCCATACACTTCACATTCTGATGGTAAACGTGCTACAGTTCAGTAAGCCGTGTTGAGATTTTTCTAAGAGTTTTTCTCTTGTTGAATCAAATTTTCTTTATTTTGCAGTTGAATGAAGAAGAGAATAAAGTATTCAGGTCAATTATTTATGTGATATTGGCAGTGCCTCAGAGAGATTTTTGATTATGTGAAAGAAAGGTGGAATTGAGAGAAGATATGTGGAGGATTTTAAATCTCCTTTAGCCTTCAAATCTGTGTTGCTCTACTTGATCATTCTTTTATGAGTCAACACTCTGGTTTCCATAGCAAAATTGACAAGATATAAATTATATTTTGTTCAAAAAATTTAGAAACTGCACATAAACAGATTGGCACTGGTGTTACTAAAATATAAAAAAGTCTGGACAAGTTTCCAAGTCCAAGTCGTTGACTGGCACGATTCAAATTGACTAAGTGAGATTTGTGTTTTCTTAATATCAACCATTCCTGCCTATTTCTTAAATCATTGCTTACTTGTATATTACATACGTAGGTCTATTAGTCAATAAATGACACTCCAAAATAAGAATATTTAAAATCAGATGTGAATATGTGGAATTATGTCTGATACGTCTCTTTGCAAAATTCTATCTATGTTTTATTGAATGTTTTAGAATATTGTGACACAAAGTGTTGTGTCCTTCATAATGATAGCTGCTATTTATTGAATGCTTAGTGATAGCTATTGTGCTAAGTGTTTCACATGGATGATTTCATGTTATCCTTAAAGAAATCATATGAGAGATATAATAATACTATCTCTTTTTGTATCAAAAAGAAAACTGAGACTTAGAGAAGACATTTCCTCAATTGAGCATTATATTAGATTTAGTAAGTGTAAATATTGAATGATTAAGGAACATCTATGTTTCTAATGGAGGTTTGAGTTAAAAAAAAAAAAAAAAAAACACCAAAGATGCAATTTTGATCTATATATGAAGTGGTAATAAAAAAAACCTGATTCATCCCTGCAAATTAGGACACTGTATTAAAATTAAAATGGTGTAGCTACCAAATAAGGATACAGTTTTTACCATTCTTTTATGTAGGAAATGGAACAAAGTTCACTCCTTATCAATAAAATAACAGATTTTAAAATTACTCTTCCAGTTGACCTAGGAATATAGAGGTCAGCTTTTCACGATGGAAAAATGGAGATCAATTTGATGTTTATTATGTCTAATTGGAATATTGGGCCAACAGAAAAAGGCATGCACATAGTAGGTGCTTTATAGGTATTACGCTATAAGGATACTTAGCTGAAAATTGGGTCTAACTTATTTGCAGTTAAACTGTGAGCCACCCGAGTCTGACTATTGCTCGGAAGAGACTAACTTTCCAGCAGTACATCCGCCCTTGGCCTGTGGCTGAGAGCAAAAGAGGAAGAGGGTTATTGTGCCCTCTAGGGTTACCTTGTAGAAAAACCTTCCTAAGTGGAGCTGCCCCAAACAAGAACAGACAGGGAAGGTGGGAATACGTGAGCCTTTAGAAAAGCCACAGAGTCCTCCTGCCTCTAACGTGTAACTTATTCTTGGAACTACTTCATCAGCTGTCTTAAAGGGCCTCTAACTGTATCAAACCCTCAATTATTTCATTATTAAAAGGCGAAGTTTACAGCATGCTGTTAATTCCCAACTGCACTCTGTTTCTCTTGCCTTTACATTCCAAATAGCTGTTGATGGTGGCTGAGTTTCCGCAGTGGTGGCAGGATTGATACAGTGGTCTCCCCCAATCTGCTTCTGAATAAGACATGATGTCTGAAGCAGCCCTCCTGCTGATATCACATGCTTCCTTATGAAGAGCTTGACTTACTGAGAATCAGGCTAGCTTTTGAAGATAAGCACATTTTTAGGGAATGAGAAAGGATAGGTGGGGGTTGCTCATGTAAAAGTAATATCAATCCATAGACTTATTAATTGCCTAAAGAAGAACACAGAGTCGGGTTCTGAGAATAAAAGCATGTATAAGGGAGTTAATACTTGCTAAACAGGGTACATGTCAGGCAGTACACTAAGGAAGTTATATTTACCACTTTATGTAGTTAATACACCACCTATGAAGTAGTTTTTATTCCCGTCTTTTCTAGACCAGTAAAGCAATTCTGAAATGACAAGAAACACGTTCAGGATCACACAGTCAGTAAACGGCAGAGAAAAATTTCTATCTTTGAGTCTTTTAACTCCTCTCCTTATGCCCTTATTAATTATCATAACTTGTACCTTCCAAGAAAATATAACTGAATTCGTAATATTTGAAAAGAGCAAAATGATATAAAAGAGAAGAACACTAATGATAAAGTTTACAGCATCATTTAATTAAAGGACTATAAATTTTTGACAGCATAAAATAGAGCAGAAAGTAAAAGCTCACTGTGTGCTGGAGGTGGAAGGTGGCCAGAGAAGGTTCCAAGCAACAGAGAACTGGAATTAGCATTTAAGGTGGTTAAGGACCTTAATAGGGGGAGAGGGAGTAGAAAGATTTCAGAAAGAAGAGTGAGTGAAATAGCATGAGCTAACCCCGGAGTTATCATTTTTCATGTAACATTGCAAATGAATTTAATCACATTCCTGTTCTTCCTCTCTGCTGTGAAGCGATTTGAAATCTCTTTAGAGGGTAAGGATCAGATGAGCCAAAGAAGTAGCAAGGAAAGAATTTTGAAGCTTAAGAAACATTAAAAGAGAACAGCCCAGACAGGGTGCTACTAAACACTCTGACTAGTTAAATAAAATCTCGGGGATTCTGGAGAAATGGAACAAATTAAGTACTGGAAGAAAGAGTAACTGAAGCTCAAAAATATTATTGAGTCCGCTTCAGGCACATTTGGCCCATTCCCTTGTTTTACTCAATAATATGTTTTCTCGAATGTATCGTTTAGCATTATCTTCGTAATCATGTTTTGCCTCCTTGGAATGATAAAACAATTCTATGCTAGGGAAGAATATCTTATGATGTGCCGGTGGCATGGAGTGTGAAGGTGTCAAACAGAACAGGAAGAAGCTCCCAGACTGGTCACACTTCATGGAAGATGTTACAGTGGACTAGGTTGGCTTCTGCTATAGCCAAGCCACACATGTGCGTGCTTTAAGGGGCACTGAATGTGGTTCAAAGTTAACCTCCTTCCAGTGGGGAAAAACAGAAAAGTCCACTGCAACTTTCCAGTCAAATTTCAGCTGTCCTTCACGCATACATGTGAAACTGGTGTTGTCAGATGCTGGAGGCAAAATGACAGAGTTATAAAAAAAAGTCTAAGAATGGTACATAATATATAGCAATAAAGTGTCTCAAATTGTTTCATCCTTTGAAATGGGGTTAAAATCTTAGATTTATGTTTACATAAGATGGGTAAAACTCATTACTCCAGATAAGCAAACTTCTACTTTCCCCATAAGACGAAGAAACAAGTTATTTCCACACACGTGATGTGAAAGGAAATATACAGATTGAGTTGATTCTGTGGAATTGTCAGGATAGTGACACAATTCTCCAGAGAAATTGCTTTGACCTTGAAACTTACAAACAGGTAGATATCTGAACACTTGTATAACTAAATTTCTTCTCTCTCCTCTTCAAAACTTGGTTTTCCTTCATTACCAGTTTTGGGTCCCTGATCTTTGGATAATGTGCTGAATTATTCTCTTTGTATTGACCATACTGACATGGCTTCAGAGGGGAAAAAATCAAATTTCGGGCTTAGTGCATACGTAAGAATTCACTTTCAACATCTTGATGTGAGCCAGAGGTCTGCCTTACGGTAACAAAGATGAATGCAGAAGGAAATTCAGGCTGACAAATACCAGTCCCACCTGTGTTGGTTAATAAGCAAGACTGCAGCCCAGCCAGCAATCCTCTGGTAACTGTCATTTCCATGCATCCAATCAGTTGCCTGGGAATTATCCCAATAAAAAGAATACAGTGTGTCATTTATCAGGCAGCCAATTAAAGGGCCCCTGCAGTACTGGGATAGCTGGAAGCTAGTTCTCACAATGGGGCCAAGCCTGCATGAGCCTTCGGGAATTTAAGAAAGCAAGTTGTGGCTAATTCATCGGGGGGGAGAGATCTACAAATTATTGGAAGGAGTTGGTAATATTTCAATATGTCTCCTATACAAGAGTTGCTTTAGGACACCAGGGTGTAAAAGGAAGCAAACTAAATTGGTTGAAAATGGGACATTAGTTCTTGTAGCCATGAGACAATTTTATAGAGTATTTCCATTGATTCCTAAGGTCCAAATTAACATCAGAAGACCTGAAAATATATGAAATAAAACTAAACCAATAAATGAAAATGAAGGGCAGTTTGACCCACTCTTTAACAGAGGTAGTAAGTGGAACTGACTGTGTTTAGAGTTGACAAGGATTGCATGGTATCCCTTTTAGGAACTGGAAATAATTTTTTGGTCCTCAAAACACTTTAAGAAACATAGTTCCACTCCCATAATCTCCTTATTGATGAAAGCTCTCTATAATATTTTTTAAATCCAAAGGTATAATTCAAATATGAATTCAGTACATACAGGTGTCGGAACAAATCTATAAATCTATTTCATGGATTCTAGATGTACTGTGTTTTACATTTTAACATCTCTAAAAATAGAATGAGTCTAATAATTGCTGTGGTTATAGAACATTATTCTATCAACTAATCGTTAGCCCTCACCAAAATTTTTTAGTCCTAAGTTAATTGACAGTATGTCGTACAAATATATGACACCTGAGGTTGGATGGATTATTAAGATAGATTTTAAGTAAATTGAGAAACAGAATTTCATCCACCCACCAAAAAAAAAATCTGCCTGTAAGAAATGCATTCCCAAAGTATTAACTGAATCCATGAATATTGATACTAGTTCAATGTGGGCACACTGAAGTGGGAGTATCACAGACTAAGAAGCAGAGCACTTCTAGCTCAGGGAATCATCAGAAACATATTGGAAGAGGTTAGTTTTAATAGAGAAAAATATGAATCCGTGTCTTGGTTTTCATGAGATAATTCTCAAAAGCCAATGTATATAAGAATCAACTTAAGAGTGAGTGTTCAATGAGCCCAGTTATTAGTTTTCTGGCTATGTTACTTAAACTACTTTGAGTACTGAGATAAATTTAGTTAAAAACCTTTGAGGCTCATCTAATCTGTGGCATGGTATCTATTGCCTAGTATTTATTTCAATAAAGAAAATAACCTAATATTTTAAAAGGAACTTGGTGGTTTAAGTATTTAAAGCAACTTTACTCCTGAAAAGAATTTTTTTAAATAAAATAAAATAGTCCAATTAAATCAACATTTTTAGTTGATATTATAAGATTTTGCCCTTAAAATATGTCCTACTGGTATTCAATTGAAATCATCAAATATTAGCTGAACGTTTACTGTATATAATGGAGTTTAATAGATACAAGCTGAGATTTTGATATTAGGCAAACTTGAGTTCCAGTTCCAAGTGCAATATTTACCAACTGTGTGACCTTGGAAACTTGCTTTACCTATCTGATATTCAGAATCTCTTCCCCAAAAGTTGAGACAATAACACTAGATCAGGTCTAGTTTCAAGCAAATAAGATCTATTGTGAAGTGCTTAGAAAAATGCCTGGTACACAATACACTTTCAATAAATGAAAGCTATAGTAATACTTTTTATTGCACTTAACACTCTACCGGAAGATAGCACTAAGAAGTCTAATTAAGTTAAAGAAGTGGTTTCTCATTTCTTCTGCCCTGAACAAATTAAAGCCCCAACTCTCTCCCTCTGTCTTGAGACAGTGTCTAACGTGACTTGGCAAACCACAGATAGGTTCCAGTTTTATTCGCTGTACAGGAAATTTCTGATTGATTTAACCTCCAAAAGACAATACCATGTAATTAACATGTAACAAATGTCAACTCTTGTTATTGCTGGAACCAATGAACCCTCCAGATCTCTGTTCTACTCCTGGCATTACTATGCATCAATGCGCCCTCTCTCTCTCTCTCTCTCCTTTTTTCTTTCTTTTCACTTTCCCATGGAGCCTTGTTGCACCTAGTTCCCTTTGAGTGACGTTGGAAACACTTTCAGTTGCAGTTCTTCCTGAAAGTCAGTTATTCTGAAACATAAAGAGACATAAAGAGATAAATACCACCTACCAGCTCTGTTTTGTGTGGCCCAGAGCCAGAAATGATGCAACTGTTGTGAAGCTTCATCAATAAGATTTTTTTGACGATTTTTTTCTATTTGCATATCTTGGTAATTAAGGGATTGTTTTTCCCCCAGAAGCAATTTATCTACTGTTTTTCAAAAACAGTATGACAGGGCAAAAAGCCCTCTTCCCACTTAAAATTATTATATAATGGAGAACAAGACAATGTGGATTCAAAACATGCTGTGTTTAGTGTTGGGATTTCTGGTTGCTAGTCCTGAATCTACTGATGAAACCTTGGGCCAATCACCTTATCTGACAAAGCTTCAAATTCATCTTCAAAAAGACCCCTTTGGGTCCCTTTTAGTTTTTATATTCTGTGACTTTACATCATGTTGATAAATGCAGATGAGTGGAAAGTAAGTAATCCCGCGCCTTTGGGAGGCTGAGGTGAGTGGATTGCCTGAGCCCGCGGGTTCGAGAACCGCCTGGGCAGCGAGACCTCATCTCTACAATAAAAAAAAAAAAAAATCAGCCGGGCGTGGTAGCACATGCCTGTAATTCCGGCTACTTGGAAGGCTGAGGCGAAAGGATCGCCAGAGCCCAGCAGGTCGAGGCTGTGGTGGCCGGGAGCAGCCACTGCACTCCAGTCTGGGCAACAGAGTGAGACTCCAACTCAAAAAAGAAAAAAAAAGAATTTTCTTCAGCAAGGTTTTCAATGGGGGAGTCAAACAAACCGGGACATGCATATTGTATTCCTAAAAAGAGGCCGTTTCTGACTTTGGTATGTTTCAAGCTTTTCCACTAGTGGAGACAGACCACCTGGGAAGTAACTGGTTGCAGCTATGATGACAGATTATTTCCTTTCTCAGAAGCAAGGTTGTTCTTACCAGCACCAAACCGAGAACTTGGCCACATCAATATTAAATGCCAATTGATTGACCCAGACATTCAGTAAAGATGGTGAATATAGCAAAAAGGAAGCAGAAAATGATTCCTTTTTAATTATGATTATTCAGTGGTCTTTGTCTCTCTGCTATTCTCTAGTCTACTGTTGCCACCATTCAGTCCCCCACCCCTCCACTGATCACACACACACACACACACACACACACATACACACACACACAGACAGACAGACACACACACAAAACCTTCACTTTTTGTTTTGTGTTAGAGATGGGCTTTTATTCATTTGTTTATGCTGGAGGTATTCACTGAGGGCTCACTAAAGCTTTCAGTAAAAAGCAGGAGGAAATACTAGTGGCTAAGGCAAAGAGAGCTGTTCTCAAAGAGTTGACAGTCAAGTAGAAGAAATAAGCATCACATAAATAATGAGGGTATGAGGTAGAGATTGCAAACCAATATGAACAAGATATATTCATATTGGGATGGGAATTCGAGGAAGGAAAAATTTCTTAAGTGGTTTTAGAAAAGCCTCCACGGGGAAGGTGGCCTTTGCAAAAGATGGGAGAATTTGCCCATACAAACTGTGGTGGAGAAAACAGTCCACTGAATTAGAACCATATGAGCAAACCATTAGGCCATTCACATTGAACCTTAGTCAGGGCTTGGCTCAAGAAATCTGAAGAGGCAGGATGGAAGATTAGGTTGAGGGAGTGATCACTGGACCACGAAGAGCTGGAAGGATGGGATAGAGGGTGAAAATGCATTGGGTAGGCAATGGAGATACTTTGAAGGTCAGAGCTTGACTGGCTCCATCTTGCCTGCATTCTGGTCTCAGGTCAAATGCCTCTGGCCACATAATCTACAGCAGCCACTCACACTCCTCAGTGCCTCTCCCTCATGTAAACTTTTGCTCTGTTTTGTTCTATTAAGACAAAATATTACTCTCTGGAATTGTCTTGCTTATGTGAATTTTTTTGCCGGCACCTTCTATAATGTGAATCCTAAGAGCAGGGAGTCCCTTGTCTTCCTTGGTCATTGTTGCTTTCTAAGACTTGGTGCATAGTAGGTGCTCCAAGGATCATTCAAATGGATGGATGGGTGAACTGGAATATATTTAATAAATCCTAAGGTGACAGAGATCCTCAACCTAAGATATACGTGTTTTTGTTTTCTTTTCAGTATCTGGAAGAGGGAACAAAAAATGTTTTTAATAATAAAACTCAGTTGCTGCCAGCTTGAATTAGCAGCATCCCAACTACTGTGAGCTCTCTATATTTACAGCGATGCCTCTTCCAGATGTTGTTGGTGTGCATTTTTTTTCCTTCCAAGTACAACTCAGACGTCTCGTGTGTTCCAAAACCACATGGAAGTGGAACGTTAAATCTGGGGGTGGGCATGTCTGTGTAATTTCCCTCATTTCTATAAGATTTTGGTGACTTTATTCCCCCCTGGGCCACAGATTAGCTTAACAATTGCAAACCAGCTTCAGAGGTTTTTCCCTTAAGAAAAAAAAAAATGATAGCATGTTTGAACAGGCGAGACTTGGTGAAAGTGTCTTTGTTTTATACCCTAAACTGTTCACCCAGCGCTCTCTCTCCTCTTTCCTTTGGATCTACAAAAATCATATATATGTATGTGCAGGTGTGTGTGCCTCTCTGTCTCTCTCTTTATTCTCTCTTTCAGATTAACACAGGAGCCAGAACCAGAGGACACAGCTGCCTTCTGCTCTAATCTCTACCTAGACTGGTATGTGTGTGTTGTGTGTTTTAATACAGACTCCCAAAGGAGGGAGAGAAAGAAGTGTAACATAAACAAGCAAACAACCAATTGACTTAGCAAATCCTTATTTAGCTGGCCTCTGGTTTTATTTTTGAGAACCCCATTCCTTGCTTTGATTTGAAATGATGCCACCAAAACATATTACAGAAACATTGCGCTTTGCAAAACAGAACAAGTCAAATGAACCTCCCCAAGTGTAAACAGAACTCTTGTTTGTATGAACTGTTTTTGAGAATCCAAATTAAACCAAACGGTGGCCTTTTAAAGTACATGCGTGTTTCCCTTAAGTGCTAAGACTATATTATGTTCCTGCAATTATTTGATCCCAAACATCCCAGTTAAGCTGTGGTTTTCAAGTTGTCCTGAACATAAACAGTTTTCATACATTTGGCAAAGATAATTCTAGAGTCACCGGTGATAACAGAAAGCATGCAGGTATGCTATGTTTTAGTGACGCCAGGGAACCAATTTGAGTAACTCACAGCTTGGCGGAAATCAGTTGGGTGCCACTGTGTGAGTAAAGATGGACCCGTTCCTAGCATCTGTTTGCCAGTAATTGGTCAAGTCTATGTTTTCCCACTCTGAGTACACTTTACTTAAGTGCCTGTATCACGCCTTCCATCACGAACTGTGATGCTTTACTTCTTTGCAAACATTATTAGTGATGGCAACACATTTTGAGGTTAGATTCCCTGGCCTGAACATTCCTTTGTCATTAACCTCTGAGAAGTTAAGTTATGAGTAACAAGTCCAGGCATGGACATTTTCAAAACAGCCCTATTTGTGCTTTCTGGATTGACCCCAAAATGGAGAGAATGTCTTCTTTTTAGCATGTTATCAAATCAGGTTGTATCTCGAGAGTCAAAGGAATAAGTTTGTCTATTTGACTCTTTAGACACAACCTGAGTTGATAACATTGGTATGCCTCTGCTTACTTTACTCCTGGAAGGCAACTTCACTTTTCTACTACATATAAGATTGCCACCCCTCCCCAAATGAAGGGGTGAGCAGGGAGCTATCACTTGCCTTCTCCCATGATCAATGGCCCCAGCCGTGCCATACCCCCTTCCTCACAAACACAAGGGCAGATGTCTCGGCGCAGTTTTCTTAAGCACAGCTTGATGTGTGGAGACCTACAGAAATGGCCAGTGGGATTTTCATGGTTTTTCTCTGAGATAAATGTGGTTGACCTCATCTTGTCTCTCTCTTCCATCTGAAGCTAGTCTAATGTTGACCAAAGAGTTCAAAATGGAGAGAAATATAATTTCCAGACTCCTTGTAGACTATTGCTGATAATTGTGCCTAGTTAGTTTGTACCTCTCACTTGTCTTTTGGGGAGAATAGGATATGAAGAGAAACACAAGGTAGATAAATCTAGTTATTTTAACAAATATATTTTTAAAAATTACATACCCCCATGGGTAACCTTACCTTTGACTCAGTCCCTTAAGTTTATATAATTATTCGCAAGCATTTGGATTGCCTCTTTTCAGAATTGTTCCTACAGCCTAAAGCACATTTCTTAACTGCTTACATATCTGAGGGTAGATTTGATTTTAAGGGTTGTCAATTCACGTTCACACTTGGAAAATCCATTTAGATCCCAAAACAAATTGCAATATTAAGTAACTAGACTAATATTTTTATGTGAGTGATGCAGTATTTCTAAAAGCCCAAGGGATTTAGAATGTAGACAAATCCATGGTTTACTCAGCTCCCATCACTGACATAATATAGAGCTTCTTGACTCTGAAGACCAAATACCCATCAGATGGGAAAATGTCAGCTAAGGTTGACACTGCAAATCTCTTGTCATGTTTAGGGGTGAGGATCAGCACTAGTTCTAGTGTAATGCCCTCCTGCTATCCATAAAATGTGCCAACACTTTATGAATAATGGTAGGCATGGGGAGAGGAAAATAGAAGATAAAGAAGAGAACAAATAGAAAATACAGAAAAAATGTGAAAAAAAAGAGAGTCAATAACTTGGTGATGGAGAAAGGTAGATAAAGGGATCAGTAATAATCCTTTGTGTGTTGCTCAGTAGCATTACTCCTAAGCAATTCGTCTGTGATTTGGGGAATGGTTTGTGTGATGGTTAATTTTATGTGTCAACTTGATTGGGTCATTGGGTGCCCAGATAGTCGATCAAACATTATTCTGCATCTTTCTATGAGAGTGTTTTTGGATGAGTGTAATAATTAAATTGGCAGAATAAGTAAAGCAGTCTGCCCTCCCTAATGTGGCTGGGTCTCATCCAACCAGTAGAAGATCTAAACTGAACAAAAATGCTGGCCTCTCCCTGAATCAGAGCAAATTCCTCCTGACTGACTGACTTTGAGTTGGTACATAATTTCTTTCCTGCCTTGGGATTCCATCTGAAATACCAGCTCTTCCTTGGTCTCCAGCCTGCTGACTTTTAATCTGGAACTACACCATTATTTCTCCTGGGTCTCCAGTCTGCTGAAAGCAGACCTTGGAACTTGTCAGCCTCCATAATTATATGAACACATTCCTTATAATGAATCTTTCCTTGTGTGTATTCAGCATATAGCTATAGATCTACACATGTAACACACACACACACACACACACACACACACACACACACACACACACACACACACACACACACACACCGTCCTGTTGGTCTGTTTCTCAAGAGAGCCCTGACTATTGCAGTTTGGGTACCCATAATGATCTTGTAGTCTGCAGTTTTGCTGATCTTGCCTTTCATAAATCTTCCTCACCATATGAATGAATCTTGGTAGATGAGAAACTCTAATCTCAGTCAGAAGAGCGGGAAAGCCAAACACCAGGACTGGCAACAGCTTGTTGTGGCTGCCTGTCTGTGCCCAAGCCTCCCGGGATTAGCACAATCGGCAGGTGGCTGGGGAAGGACATCTGAACCGGAAGAATCCTCTCCTTCCTCACTCTCACCCCCTGCACCTCTATTCTGTTGGGGATCATTACAGATTTTTAAACTCTAACTGTGGAAACGAATGCAGCTGCTCTTTGTAATTGTTTGTGAAACTGAGTTAAAGGGAGGTTGTTGTGGCACTGCAGGTGCAATCATTAGACACATCTATGCTGTGTAATTAACCTCATTTCCATGTGAATGTCCACGGTTTACGCGCTGCTTACAGAACTCACGCCATGATCATTACACTTACAGTCAATCCAATTAGACAAAGGTTCCCACACTTAGAGAAAGATCAGGACAAACCACAAGGGTAGGCCTCTCTCAAGAAGGTCTCTAGTTAAATGTCTCAAAATAAACAACTGTGGCCTAATTAATTGTATGTCAGGCCAAAGGAACACACCAAGGAGCTACTTATGTGTTGGAGCCCGGTGCTAGGGAGCTGCTTAATAGAATTTCCTTTGTTCACACTTGCAGTGGCTGACGGATGGGTCCAAATGGGGGCAGGTCTGGTGGCTGGACTCCACGCGCTGTCTTATCACAAACTCTGGTTGCCCGAGGAGATGGCCAGTGGCTTTATTTGGGTGAGTTTTTAAAAAGATTCCCTTTAAGTTCTCAGAACAACTAGGAAAAAACTCCATCCATGCATCTCAAAGAAAGTTGGCCAAGCTGGTAGGGGTTTCCATACTATTTTAAGCAGAGGTACCCCTAGAGGGCGCCACGAAGGATATCACTTTTCCTGGATGTCTCAGATTTATTGGCTTCCCTTTTTCCCTAAAGATCTGCCACACAAAAGACAGTACTCCTCATTTTGAAGGATTTGGTCATAACCTACAATTCTGCACGTCCCTCTCTTTGACTTTACATCAAAAAGTCAGACTAAAAATAAAGGAAGTCAGGCAATAGAGAAAAAAGTTGCCATCAATTGAAGCCCTTGAAAGAGGGAAAGCTCATGGCATGAAGTTTTGGGCTCCACTTCAGTCCTGAGAGTGTGATTCCTGGAGCAGCAGTGGCAGCATCACCTGGAGTTTGTTAGAAATTCAGGTCCCGCTCCAAACCTACTAAGTGAAAACTGTCATTTTACCAAGGCCCTGGGTGCTTTTTATGCACATCCAAGTTTGAGAGGCCCTGCCTCAGAGTGCTTTCAGCCCGATGTTGGGAAGCCCAGGAGAGCCACAGAAATGTCCAGAGAGTTCCTCACACTCTTGCTAATAATCATCCCTTTCTTCTCCCCATCTTCTGCCACTACTCAGTAACTTTTCGTTCTCTTATTTTTTCATTTGACCTGAGATCATATTTTAGAGTCATGTATTCGGTATCTTCTCCTTCTTCTCTTCATGGTTTCCTATGTCTATACTCTCTCTTAATGGTGCTTAACAGACCAGACTCGTGGTCACTTTCTCTGGGAGGTGCCCTAACTAACAAATAACGGATTTGGAACCTGTCTCTTTCAGACTTTACTTTCTTTGAGGACAGAGACCGAACTGAATGCATCTTTTTTTTTTTTTTTGCAGTTGATATTTGAAGCTTTGAGTATATGAAAGATAAAGTCACACTCAATCAATGTGTCCAAGAACACCAACTTGTCTAGGGTATGTGTGCCATCCCGGACTGGAAATCACAAAGCTTTCTTCCTTCACCCATTCCACAATCATGGATTTGCCAAGTGCTGTACTAATCATCGTAAATGTATTCAAAGTCTAATGAGGAAAGCAGACATGTAAGTATTTATAATATCTAGTAAGTGCTGTAATGCAGTGGAAACAAAATTGGCACAAAACTAGCCTGGAAGACTTGTGTATTGTGTGTCTGTGTGTGTGTGTGTGTGTGTGGTCTCCATATACATATATATGCACAGCCTAAATAAGCATAGCTGTCTAGAAATGAAGCTCTACCCAATTGAGAAGAGGTGTTTCTAAGAAGAATGCTAATAGTTCACATTTCTTTAAGACACTTTAAAAATATTGGGGGTACCAGAAACAATATGACAGTAAGATTAATGCTTGTAAAATTTTGGCATGAGTAAAATGTAACTGTTGTGTTATTTTCTAGATGGTTAAAATATTAAAATCGGTGGAAATATGTAACACAATGAGAGGAAAATGGAGAAAGACAGCCAAGGAAGATTTGTGTCAGTATTGCAAAATAAATACATAAATAAATAAAATCGGGCCAGCCATGTTTAGCCATCTAATATGACGACTGTCAGTTTCTAGATGACTAAAAGTCTGTAACCTGCCGTTGAACCCTTCCAGTTGTTCTGTCTGTGGGAATATTTTCTGTAAGACAAGCCAAGGCAAGTTGACAGTGATTCCAGTAGAAGAGTTTAGGGCTGACTGTAATTTAGGAAAGTCCAAACTTCCAATTAGATTCTGTAGCACATATCCCTTAGAAACAGGACACATGGAGTCTGGTGGCTACTCTTTGTTTCCCCTTTGCTATTTTTGTTTTCTTTTTTTTTATTTTAAAGATGTGGGGTACATTTCAGGGTTAGGTATACAAATATTCATTATGCAGGTACCCTTGTTGATGAGGTGTGTCCCCCCGCCCCTGGTAGTTTCCCACTACTGCCAATCCCTTTCTTATAGTATTATGATAATTGTCCAAGGTCCACTTAGGAGTAAGAAAATATGGTACTCTGTCCTTTGTTTTGTGGTAGATCATTGAGAATGATCGACTCTAAATCCATCCAAGTTGCTGCAAAGTCCATATGTTTGTCTTTCTTCAAGGCTGCCTAATATTATATTGTGTATATATACCACATTTTTTTTTATCCAGTCTAGCTTTGATGGGCAGAAGATTGAAACTGGCCCCCTACCTATTACCATACACAAAAATTAAGTCTAAATGAACCAAAGACCTAAACATAAAACCTCAAACTATAAGAATTTTAGAAAATGTAGGGGACATCCTTATGGAAATTGGAACTGGCAACCAATTTCTGATCAAAACCCTAAGTACCCATGCCATAAGAGATAAGAGAGACAAGTGGGACCTCATCAAACTGATAAGCTTCTGCAAAGCCAAAGAAACCATCAAGAGGGTGGAGAGACAGCCCACAGAATGGGAAAAAAATTTGCCAACTGTATATCTGACAAAGGCCTAACATCTAGGATCTGCAAGGATCTCAAATGTGCCAGAAGGAAAAATCAAACAGCCCCATTAAAAAGTGGGAAAAAGACATGAATAGACACTTCTCAAAAGAAGATATACGGGCAGCCACATGAAACAGACACATGAAACAGACACATGAAAAGTGCTCAGCCTCACTCATGATCAGAGAAATGCAATCAAAACTGCATCGAGATACCACCTAACCCCAGTAGGAATGGCCATCATTAATAAAACAAACAACAACAGATGCTGGGGAGGATGTGGAGAAAAAGGAATGCTTCTACACTGCTGGTGGGAATGCAACCTAGTGCAACCTAGTGCAACCTCTTTTGACACAGTGTGGTGATTTCTGAATGACCTCCCATATGACCCAGCAATCCCCCCATTGGGAATATACCCAGAGGAACTAAAGTAATTCAACCAAAAAAATACCTGTACACACATGTTTGTTGCAGCTCTGCTGTCCTACTCTATTAACTGGTCATTCTCTTCCTCCTTGCTTTATGCCCTAGAAGGCAGCCCTTAATAAACATCAACGCCTGGACTCCCTTGTCCTCTGGAAAAAATATGTTAGGTCAGAAACTCAATTATCCAATTTAATTTGATAATTCTTGTCAGGGGAATGTCTTCCCATCAGGGTTCAAAGATATTCTGCAGCAATACCCATAATTCAGGACCTAAGCCACAGAGAGTGTGAAGTCCGGTTACTGAAAGTACTAATTACCTTCATAAATAGGAGAGGGTCAAGCAGGGGGGTGGGGTGACTAACGGTAGATATAATTTAGTTTCTTTCCATTGGCCCACATAAGGCCTAACCTGGGAAAACATCACCTAGGTATCAGGTCTCAGCTGGTCCTAATATTTCTTTCCTGATCCATAATTGCTAATTCACTTAAGTAAAAACAATATTTGGTCTCACAGATGCCAACCTAAGTAAGCCATTGCTTTACTTGGAGTGGCTAAAAAAATACAATTACATTACATTCATGAACATTCCTCTTTCTTGAAAGAATGCAATTAACATTTGGAAAACGATTTGCTGCTGGATCATCTGAGTCTGTTAGTTCTGTAAAAAAAATATGTATAATTAGCCTTATATTTTTAAAATACAGTACTGTAGCACACAGAGACTAGATCTTGATACAAAAAAAATCAGTATTAACAATAACTTTTGCTTTGTGTAATTAAAAATGTGAACACCTCATATCGGGGTAGGCTGTGAGTACACTGTGTCTACTTGTCCACTTGATCCAGTGAAACATCGACTCTTCTCAAACAGGGAGCAATTTTTTTTTTTCAAACAACTTACTGCTGTTCTCATTAGTGCTTTTAAAGTAGAAGGTATTGTAGCTCTTTTAGCAAATGCTTGTAAAAGTTGGTGTTTTATAAGACATCAATTTATAAAAATAATTTGATTTGGAGTAAGAGCAATAACACCAGTACTAGTTTCTGGATAATAAAGCCATTTTGGAATTGGAATTCATTGAGAGGAAGCCAATATTTTAAAATAATGTTTAAACAAGTTTGCTGGCTCTATTTTTAACATAATATATTTAGGTATGTATTAAAACTCTGCATCTCTCGTTATTGAATAAATTGGGTATGAATTATGCATGCTCAAGTCTTTTAAGGCAGTTAATTAGGGGACAAGGGACACGAAAAGGGAATGACCATGCGAACATATAACCACAGGTATGTTGTGTCATTGCTGGTTAACCCATGTATAAATTTGTTTAGTCTGTACCTATATTTATATTTATAGGTAAGAAGTATATACTGTTTGAAATCAAGCAAAACTAAAATCAGCTTCATGAGTGGGAGGAGAAAAAGCAATCAATTTCTAATTTCATGTCGTTACTTCATTATGTTCAGCCAGACAATGAAAGCCAGCCTTCCACAGCAAGCTCAAGTTCTGATTCAGGTATGAATGATGTACCATGAAGTCACTCTGCTCGGAGTGCATTTTATCCTTGACAAATCTGACACAGATGTTTAAAGCTTATAGGCCAATTTCTTAGCAAAGTATATTTAGAGCATTATGTACACAAGGATTTATGCAGTAGGGGTATGGGGACAAGAAAGCAAAGGTAGAAACCTTCATCACCTTCATCCTACATTGCTAAATCTGCCTCTATGTGTGTTTTACATACATGTGTGATTGTTAGTTAATATGTGAAAACTCATGCTGCATCATTGGACTGAGAGTAGATCCAGAGGAGAACTGAAAAATTAACACACTGTCAAACAATATCCAATGAACGGACTCATCTAAATATTCGCTGTCATGAAAGTAGGCATGAGGATTATTGCACAAATGCCCCTTGACTTAAGATGGGGTTACATTCCAATAAGCCCAATGTAAATGGAAAATATTGTAAGTTGAAAATATATTTAATACACCTTACCTGCTACACATCATAGCATAACCTAGCAATCTTAAACATTCTCAGAATACTCATACCACAGCTTACAGTTTGGGCAAAAGTCACCTAACATAAAGTCTATTGTATAATAAAGTGTGACTATCTCATGCAATTTATTGAATACTGTACTAAAAGCAAAAACTAGAACCATTATAGAGTCAAAAAATCAAAAGGCAAATCATTGTAAGTTAGGGACTGTTTTCTGTAGTTACCTTCTTGAAATCTCTAAGAAAGATTTGATAAAAAAAATAATGTGAAAGTGTTTTCAATATAAAAAGTGCTTCAATTATATTTCAATTTATTTTTGATAAGCATTTTGAAGCCAATTCCAGTCATCTTGTCATTTCACTGGCTAATATTTTAGTATTGTGCACATATCTTTCACGAAATTTAGTTTCATGACAAGATGGTCATGATATATTTCCAATGTACTGTTCAAACAGAGAATGCATTCTAATTCTTATAAAATATTGATAGCTGGAAGTTGGTAGAATCTACTATTTGACTACTACAGAACAGTCAGGTTTATTTCAGGGGGAGACAAATCTTTGTAATGTAAAGAAGGAAGACACGCTTGCATGGCTCTTAAGTGACATTCTTACCCACACTTGTCAAGATGAGAAATAGAAATCATATTTTCATATTTGTGAAGTTCTACTACTAATTTTGACCATTCCTTTTTCATTCCTGAGAAATGGTTTGGAGACCAGCCCAGAATTGTTCACATGAATTATCAAAGTAGCCAATTGCCTTGTGTTTAAATTATGTCACCAACAAATTATTAATTCATGCAGTCAACATTTTTTAGTCCTTTTGATGCAGAAAATTGAACAAGAATGTAAGGTAGTAAAGTAAAGAAAATGTTCCTGATATAGGGAATTAATAATGTAGTGGTTGTCAGAAGCATATAAGAAAATTATTTTTACAGGGTAGGCTTAGCTCACTTGTATTTCTCATTACAGAAACAAGGTGGTAACACACAAGATAGGATTATTGACTCTTCCTGGGAAGGGGAGTTCAGGAAACTTTTCCCAGAGAGATGTCATAGGTGATTTCAGATACACAATGCAGAGCCTTTTGTGTTGTGTGGTAGAAGGGTCCAAGTGTTTATTGAATTGAATTTCTTTCTGGAATAATATGAAATGTTCAAATTGTATGTTATAACCAAATTCATATGCAAGATTTGTCTTGTTCAACATTTTAAAAACATATTTTAAGATCAATAATTTTGCAAATGGTTCAGTGGAGTTTTCCAAGCATACATGATTTCAACTAAGAATATAATCAGATGTTATTGTTAACATTATATGGACTTTGGGATAACAAGTCTGGTAGACTGAAAGTAGAAATTTTAGACAGTGTTTTATAAGTACAACCAGAGAAAGTATGATTATTTGGTCAATGAAATATTGTCTGTTGAGTGATTTGAAAACTCTAGGCATTCTCAGTTTGTTATCCAAGAATCATCCTTATGGGCTTACCTTTTTTGTACATGAGTATTGCAGAAATGCTACTATATACCTGCAAGAAAGAGCAACAGCTGAACCTCATCATAACCCTGTGTTTTGTGTGTCGATCCTTGCATTAGCAACATGACATTTATTTGCTTGCTGAGCTTTTACCTGCAAGGTTAACAAGGTCAATGCGTGTCAAAAGCAGTTATTTTCATTTAAGATTTATTTCCCTATGGATAGCCTTAAGATGTTCAAGTTACTAATGAGGGCGTTGAAGTTAAAGCTTAACTACATTATTAGGAAAAACATAACTACCTGGAGGTTAGCCATGATATGTACTTTAGTAACATCAGATTCCTTTTAGTAAAGGCAGAATGGGTATGTGTGTGTGTGTGTGTGTGTGTGTGTGTGTGTGTGTGTGTGTGTGTGTGTGTGTGTGTGAAAGCAGGCACAAGTAGGTAAGTATTTGTGAACACAAATCCAGAGATTGGTACTTCACTGATCTTTTGATCTTTCTCCAAGTCAGAGAACTGTTGGTTTTACCTTATCCTAGACTTGGCTTTATTCTGTGTAGAATTATAAGATAATTTTACTCGTAATTTAGTCTCTCTGCTTAGGTTTCACTAAACCAAAGCAGACAGAATAAAACAGGCAACCCTTGTCTATTTAATCTCACTAGAACATACAGTCTTCAGAGAAAAAGAAAAGTCACTTTGTGATGTTTGTATGCCTTCTTCTACCCCTTCTCATTCCCATTCTGTGCCCTTCAGAGTGTCTTGACTTGAATATTGTAAACACTCAAATCATAAACATTGTAAGGAGTGCTTCTCAAACTTTTACATGCACACAAAGTTCTTGAGCATCTTGGCCACATGCAGATTTGATTCAGTAGATGTGGTGTGGGGCGTACTTGGAAAGGTCTACACTCTACCCCAGTCTGGACTTCTTAATCAACCCGGGTCAATTTCTGGCACGAAACTGAAATCATTTCTGAAAGGAAGTCTAATTCTTTGAGATAAGTTATGGATATATCAGGAGTAGGTGTTAAGATGTGTTAAAATTAACTACATCAGGACTTACATATTAGTATTGTTCCCTTACAAATATTATCAACTTTCCAGTGTGCAGACTCTACTTTTGCAATTGTCTGCAACGACTCAAAGATCAAAATGCAGTCTTTCACTTACATTATGATTCAACAAATATTTGCCGAGTGTCCAAAAAATATTAACTACTGCACTAGATTTTTAGGGACACACTGATGGATAAGAAAAAGTTGTTGCCGTCAGTTATTCAAAAGCGCCAAGAGGGGAACAAAGAGTCAACAAATGGTTGTGTTTCAACAGAATAAATAAAAATGTGTGTGGCTCAAGTGTACATGTTTTCTTAAACCAAATAAAGGTCACAAAATGTTACTATCGGGGAAACTTGAAAAAGTGTACAAGGCATCTCTCTATACTATTTCTAACAGTTGCATGGGAATCTACAGTTATCTCAATAAAAATTTTAATTGGAAAAAAACAAAAACAAATAAAAACCATTTGATCTTCAAATTGGTGTCCAGTCTGGTAATGTGGTTTCTGATTGAAAATAATTGTGGCTATCAGGTAATAAAACTTTTTTTGAAAGTCATAACTTGATTCAGCATACACTTAGAGTTGTGCTAGGAATGACATTTTTGGAATATGTGTATAGTCTCTGAAAATAACTTCTTTGAAGAAATCTGTCCACAAATAGCAACACAATTGTGGCACGATGACTTTCATTACTTCTTACTTCAACTTTCTTATTTCAAAGGCTATGAATTTGGATACTTGTGTATGTGTCTTTATGTACACGTGCACACACACACATGAATAAATACACTATACCAAATTTAATAATATTTAATAGTTCACTTAGCATGTTATTGATTTGTAAAAATAAAAGACTAAACTTCATGAATTCTTAACCAATACCTCATACATTGCTTAAAGGTGGGTAACTATATATTTTATTATCCAAACTGAGACCGTTTGAGAGTGAAAGGCAGTGCTATTATTAGTTACATCAGGAAAACTAGCACAAATGAGAGCTGTTATGGGAAAGCTAGAACATAAGATCATCTGAAAGAAAGGTCCAGAAATACTAATGAAAAACATTTTCCTCGTCTGGGTTTTGATCTCCTACATTTAATAGTTTGTTCTTTTAATTTAGCAGTGATTCTTCAGAATACAGATACCAGCTACTTATGTGGCTTAAAGGAGACATTTTTAAGGGGAAAAAAAATCTATGTTGTTTTGAGAAGTTGAGGCATGCTTCTTGAATATATGCCTGTATATATTTGATGGTTTAAACGACCTATCTGGGAGACTTATTTGATCAGTGGTTATACATTTTTTATATTTATGTGTGAACTGTTTTATGAATGCAAGGCATTATTTTATAATTTACAGTTGCATTTGGCCAGACGTTCTTGGAAAGGAGTGGGGTATGGATTGTACAGCTCTTTCATTAAATCTTGAGAAAATTATTTTAAGATACATTGAAAGAAAGAAAAAAAAGAATAACTCATTTTTGCTTAATAGATTATTTCTATGGGTATAGAAACCAGATAAAAGTTGAGGCCATCTTCATTAGACTCTGAATACACAATTGGAAAAAGATCCTGTTTTCTCTTGAAATTAAAATTTAATTTTTAGTTGAAAAGTTGTGTTCTTTCGGCGTTAAGTGGTCTTACCTTTTATAGCCTTATTATATGTAATACTGATTTTTCATAAAATTAAATTACCCCACATACTTAAATAATCTTTTTGTCTCTTTCTGCTGTAACAGGTCAATGACACATTGACAGATTACTTCTCACTTTTGCTTTGGGAAAAGTAGCATCCTTATGTAGTTTTTCTGTTTGAAATAAATTAGATTAAAAAAATGGTTAAATAAAAATACCAACACATAATTAACAACAAAAAGACTATCAATTGATTTCATCTTTTATTTCTAGTTGAAAATTTTCAGTTCAATCTTTACTATTATTATCTTTTCTTTTTAAAAATTAACTACTTAGATTTTTTAGCTTTATGTTATCCTTTTATATCTTTCATCTGTTCTTTGGAAAAACAATTTTCTTTAACAAATACCGATGGTAAATTCCTATTCTCTTTTATCTAAAATTTTACTTTCTTCCAATTTTTTTATCTTAAAAAGTCTTTACAGTTGTTTTTAAAATATAATTTTATGCAGTATATAACACATTTGTATTTGACACAAGCACAAAAAAACCATCCAAACTTCCTATCTAGTATTTAATGATAGCCTAGATTTCTCAGAACCTGTATCTCGTAAACTCTAGTTTTAAAATTAGTTGGACATAAGAAAACTTGAATTGTGTGATTAAATCCATGTTTCTTTTAATTGAGGAAACAGAAAAAAATAACTTTCTGGGGTGGCCTATATCTGTGAACCTAAATGTTATAGGATTTGAATAGAAAGATATTTGTTCATCAGTATGCAATATTATTGTGTTCATCTGTAGACTATAAATCCTTTAAAGTATTAGCTTTGCTTTGTCTGACCCCTTGGCCTCATTTTCAATGTCAGATTTGATTTAACCTATAGTAAGATGACACAGTAAATTTCCAAAATTTTTCTGTTTGTCTTTTGTAGAGCTACCTGCGTAATATATGAGAAGGTGACAGGATGTACTGGTCTCAAAGGTATTAGAACTAGAACAATTTTTTTTAATACAAAGATTTTTCAAACGATTATTTTCAATGCAAGGACAAAGAAACAACTGTTGATGTTTTGCTCTTGTTGAGATTTGTCCAAAAACCCCAGGGAGAAAAGACACTACATCAGACTATGAAAGTTCAACCTATTTATGTTTATTTATTACATCATCTCAGTCACCCAAAGTCAATGCCCCATGAGTCCTCATACTCTATTCTGGAGAGGTGACTAGTTTTTATGAGGTTTGATCATTTACCTTGGAATGTGATTCTTTGGTTAACAAGAATACTATTTTGAAAAAGATGGTCTCTTTCTTAAAACCTCCACCTGTAGCCAGTTTAATCAACATCATGCTTTTCTGGGCACTGCGGAGATAAACAACAACAAGACGACTTGAGTGCCTTTGGGCAAAATCCTAAAGAAGGGAAGATTTGTTTTCATCACCTTCCTTCTCATTCTGACACTGATTCTCCATAATCACCCCCATTCGGTAGCTTAATTCCCTTGGGAAAACGTCATTCACAATTTTCTGATCATTTATACTAATCGTATCTCTTCTTTAACTTTCAAATATTTCAAATATTCATCCCCTACCCGCCACTGTGTCTTTTTCTCAGGGGACTCAAAAGGGACCATCTCCGAGTTCAGCAACTTGCTAAACACGTTTTTCAGTTCTATGTTTTGGGCAAAAATCAACTGTAAATTATCCATACAATTTGCAAATCTAACTTATTTGTTTTCTGCTAGGCCTTCCCTACTTTTACTCAGTGATATCCAGAAGACTGCCCTAGAAAATTCTTGATAGTTTGTGAATATACAGGAAAAATGTTCACTCCGTTGTCATTTTATTATGATCATTTTGCTTCTATTTGTTGCATCTAACTACATGAATAACCTCTTCCCTCGCCATTAATAAAACAATCAAAATTTAGAAATCCACTCAATTAGGTAGCAACAGTATCAAATTGCATGTCTGTTTGTTTACGTTGCCAGAATAACCTGGATTAATTTTTCAGGCTGTAACATAGTAAATGCACATTTTACACATCTGACACATGGTGCCTTTTATCCAAGGAGTTTTATAAACACAAATTACTTTTTTTCTGAAGCCATTCTTTCATTCACTTTACAAGTGAATGAGCTACACCTTTATATTAAATTAATTTTTGAAAGTTAAATTAATGTGTCTAATTTTACTAATTATTAATTATAGGGCCATCATTTAATCAAGCATTTGCTATTTGTTATGTGCTGTGATAAGTGATTCTATACATAATTTCTTTTAATTAACCCTAAAATAAGTTAACTCTAAGTTGTAAATAATGGTCATCGTCTTACAAAGAAGGAAATCAAGAAAAAGAGATTAATGAACATACCATTAATAAGTAGAAGTGAATTTCAAGCCCTGATTTATCTGAATCCAAATGTCAAGAGGAGCCAGTCTGGATCATTGTTAAAGTAATTTTTCTAAAAAGCAAAAAATTTACTTTCCTTTTATGTCTTATGCAAATATTGTACAAAATGAGATTGCCTCTCATTTTATTATTTGCCTTTACTTTCACTTCCTCCATTGCTCATTGCTTACTCTTTTGTTCCTCATCCATTTCTTTCTTGTTTTCCTACTGCTTACAGTGGCTGAATGCATGCAGCGGCCACCGTAAGTACCCTTGAGCTTATGACTGGTACTTATGGCTAGTGGATTGATGGGAGTTACTCTGTATTAACCACATCTCGTTCTCGCAATTTCTTCAGTGCATAAAATAATAGAGCAGTGCAAGTCTTTTATGTGGACAAATCCTGACTGTAGTCGCATCTTCCCCGTGATTTAACAGTGACTCTTTGATATAATCACACACACACACACACACACACACACACGCACGCACGCACGCATGCACACACACACACACATACACTGTGGTCAGGAAACTTGCGTCTGGATCCTATGAACTTCCTTTGGGCTTCTCCATTTGCCTATGGAAAGGGGAGTAAAAGGAGAGGAGAGAGGACAGGAACAGAACAGAACACAGTTCAAACACGAGTAGTCTTTACACGCATTAGCGATGATTAAATAGATCAGAGATGAGCTAGTTGACTTTTGTTTTGATTTTAAAGACAGAAAATGTCCCAGAAAACTGACAGGAAAAAATGGTGCCAGAAATTCTTCCTGCCTAAGACAATACTCTGGATACTTTTAAGTAGTCCTCATTTTTAATGTGCATGGAAATCACCTTGAGGTCTTAGTACAACACAGGTTTTGATACAGGTCTGGAGTGGCACCTGAGAACCTGCATTGCTAACAAGCTTCCAGGAGGTGTGGATGCTACTGGGCAGCTGAACCAATCCCATTCCTCCACAGATTTATTCTAATTCTGCTCTCCTCAGCACCTGCATTGTTAGTTTCCCTCCAACCAATAGCAACGTGCTAGGGAATAGTAATGTGTTTGGGAATTCAAGGATGATAACACGTGGTCATTGTCATCAGGTGCTTAAGCCATGAATCTTTGTGTAGATGCCCAAGGAATTCCAGCTAAATCCTATCAGCAAATCAGGAAGACGTTGCTTTTTTTGTTTGTTTGCTTGTTTTATTCCTCCATGGCTCCTCAAGTGGAGCTGTGTAGACTACTGTAGCCTGAGTACTCAGCATGTGCTTCCATTCTTAAAAAGTGCTTTTTGGGTTCTGGTGCTCTCCTCTCAGTTAGATGCCACCACTCCCTCCAGACCAGGATATATGGGTGAAAAGTTATTCAAGATTAGCCTAACAAGAGTATTTAAAGGAAAAAAAAAACAGTTGTCATGCACCAACAGGTAGTTATTGAATAGTGGCCTTGTACAAAGGAACAGAGACTTTGCTTTGGGGTTATGGATATAATGTCCCAGTATCTGTATCTTAGTAAATGACTAAGTGCCACTATTGGATAATTTAATGCATCAATTTGGCGAGGCTATGATGCCCAGTTGTTTAGTCAAACGTTGATTCAGATGTTGCTGTTAAGGTGTTTTGCAGATGTGATTAACATTTGCAATCAGTTGACTCTAAGTAAAGTAACAATGCCAACATATATCCTTAGCAATCAGTTGACTCTAAGTAAAGTAACAATGCCAACATATATCCTTAGCAAATGATACCCTTACCCTTGATAATGTGGATGGGCCACATCCAATCCTTCATGAAGAAGAGGAAAATTGGAGGTTTCCTAGAAAAGGAGTGCTTCTTCAAGACTGTAACTTAGAAATCCTGCCTGAGTTTCCAGCCTGCTGGGTTGCCCTAAGAACTTCAGACTCAAGACTGCAGCATCAGTGTTTGTCTTAGTTTCCAGTCTTTCAGCCTGAACTACAGATTTTTGACTGGCTAATCCCTGCAATTATGTGAGCCAATTTCTCTTTACAGACACACACACACACACACACACACACACACACACACGCACACTACATACACACTCATGTATATATTGTTTGTATCCTAGTTCTGTTTTTCTAGAGAACTCTGAGAGATATGACCATTGCCCATCTCTCGTTATCCTCTTAGGATTGTCCTTTTTTCATTCCAATGTGTAAATTACTGTCTTTAAAATAAGATGATTGATATAATAACATTTGCTAAGGATATATGTTGGCATTGTTCTCAAAGTATGATATACACTGCGTGTTGATTACCAGTACCAAAGTACCCAGAGATATCTAAGTCTTTAGGGTATAGTCAGGAATTTTGGTAAAGATGTGCATGCATAAGAAAACATAAAATAATACAGGGAATTATATAATCAAGGATTAATGTGTATAGTTTTGACTCTAAGTGCTATAACTATTTAATGACAGAAAGGTAAATCTAGTGGTATGAAGGATCGAAATATTGACTAGAATCATAAAAGGAATAAGAGATTGTAGGGATAAGTACACTTAAAGCTCATGTAATGGTGTGAGTCAATAAACAGAGGTAAAGATGAGATGCTACTGATAGAAAATCCACACTTATCAGATAATTATGGTCTTCTTTCCTCAAGAAATGCACACTCAAATCTCAAGCATCTGTTACCTGTGCAGAAAAAAAAAATTCATGACAGTTGGGCCTTCCAAGACAAAGTGTGATTTTAACATTTCACATGAAGGTCAAGATTCAGCAGTTTTTTTACATGGTAACCCAGCACAGAATGATGTGATGGAAATTAACACCTTAAAATATATGTGTATGTGTGTGTGTGTGTATATATATATATATATATAAAACACAGCCCCAATTGGACTTTTTAAAACCTCTGCTTCCTGCATCTTATGACTAAGTGTGGGTAATTAAGCCAAGATCACTTTTTCCACTCCACCCATACTTCGTAAAAACCTGTTGTAATTTTTCCCTGATTTATTTGCTCTTTTGTATTTTTCCTTTGCAATTTGCTAAAACTAATGATTTTTAAGGAAAACTTTCATATCAATAGGTGACCCAATGATTTACTGACCCTTTTAACACTGTGAAAAGAGAAATCCATTACCTGCTGGGGGGTGAAAAGAGGGGGTTGGAGGGCCCCTAACAGTGGAGGTCTATATTTATAGCTTTGGGCTTTGGCTCCATAAGAGACTACAGAGGTGGCAGGGGGGTAAATGATACTCATTTGTAAGTATCAGCGATATTCACCAAGAAAAATAAAAAATTGATTTGTGGAATCCATTAAGTTATAAGCATGAATAATTACCTGAGAGGTAGCAGAGTGAGACTTTAAAAAGTATTTGAGTTTTAAAATGCATTCTATTTTGCAATCTCAAAAGCATGTGTTCCAAATGTGTGAAATGGATGCCCAAATCTGGTCCATGAAATAAAACATTCAAACCAGAAACCTGATTTACTTTGGCTTGGTCTTGGCCTTTCTCTTTTATATCAGCAATGAGTCAATCAATTAACGTTTCTTGTGAGTCCACTAAGGGCCCAAGACGGTGAGGAGGAAAATAGAAGAGGCAAGGAGTGTAGTATACATGTGAAAACAAACACAAAATTCTGGGACGCAGTCAGCGCTTCTCTTTCCAATTGCTTCCCCAAATATCTCCTAACCCAAAACTACCTCTTACCTAGAGTTGCCAGATTTAGCAAATACAAACACAGGACACCTGTATTTATCTGGCAACCAAACCATCCATGTCATTTCTCCTGATCAGCACTTTCTGTAGGCTCCTGCTTTGCAATGGGCTACTCTAAAATATGAGAAAATGCACTGACACAAGAATAAAGATCTTGTCTGCTTAGTGTTTTAAGCACGATATGGACTTGGAATTGAAACGGGAGTTTATTCACAAGGTCACCAACAGGGAAAGCACTTACTCTCTCTACCGTCCTGTTTTCCTGCTCTTCCTTTTGGCCCTTTTCTTTGCACTAATAGATCTTTGCTTTCTTGAGAATAAAGACAGATTGTAGGTGTTGTCCTAACAGAGCCGTTTGGGGAACAGTCAAGCTTCTCCAAACCAAACCCATTCCCTGGCACCTACCACCATGTTGCCTACACAGAAGTCAGCATTTTGGGAGATTAATTGATATTCAGTCATAAAGGAAATGCCAGGGTCTTTTCCCCTGTCTCTAATTTTTCATGGCAAATAACCTTCTGTTCAACTCCCTGGCACTCGGGCCCATGTATGGTTATAATCCCAGACTGTAGCAAAAGCAACCGCTTTTTTTTTTTTTGTAAAACAGAAAATCCCAGAGCTCTCATAATATTGCAGTTTTGAGCAATAAATTAGTCTCAATCCAAATGTTTAGAAATTTGTATTTCTGTAAAGGTAAAGTCATATTTTTAGGATTCAACGTACACTATCCTCTCACAACTCTCATGTCTCTCTCTTCTGCACCTTTGTTTCTGTCCCCTCCATTCCTGCGTCTGAAAGTATTGGCCAGCTATGACCTGCTTGGAGAGTGAAAATATTCACTTGGGTATTACTACCACAGCTGTGGGAAACTTTTGCTGCCAGCCCAATATCGAGGCCAGGGCAGTCTAGAGTTTCGCTGAAGTTTGCAAACCTTTCAGTGCATATAGACCAAGCTATGATTTCAGGATGGAAATCATGTAATATGTGGTCATTTGTACCCCCAAATCATGCGAAGCCTGGTAACATGGTAGATGTTTAGGCTTGCAATGGATTTGGGAGGTTGAAGAGGATGACTGCAAGTAGACTTAAGGTGCAATCCTGTGCGGTGGTTTACCATGCCTTTCTAGCCAAAACAATTTTTTGTCAGCTGCTATCTAATAGCATGGCCATTTGTATTTTAGATTCCCCCCCCACGAGGAGGGACCCTTATGCCCTAGAATCTTCCACTTGTTTTCTCTTGAGTAGCACAGAATTGGCTTTGAGGAATGGCAATTTCCAAGAGAATGGTGTGCTGACTTAGCAATGCTGAAGCGTTTTGTCGTGTTTCTGGCTACATTGAAAATGTGGAGGAAAAAAATGTACTGACCAAAGCTATGCTGGAGAAGATAATAATAACACCAGCATTCCGCTAAATAGCTAAGAATTAAACAGATCACCCCTATCATCATTAAGGATCAGAGAGAAACATTCTCGGATGACGATTTTAAGACAATTGTCTTAAATGTAAATGAGAAGTTGAATCTGGAGTCCCCTCCCAGAAATGGATTGAGAAAGCCTTTTCAGTTGCTCAGTTGGCCAATCAATTCTAGGCGACACTCATTAAGTGACGTCAGGGCTCCTAAGACTTAATTTCCAGCTCAGAAATGCCTTTGGTGTTTCTAGGTCAGAATAATCAGAGAAGTTGAAAAGTATAAGCACCGAGATCAGGATCACTCCTTTCTTCATGATTTCTGAAAGTTATGAAAGATCAGCAGTAGAGGTATACACCATCTACTTTTCTTTTTTCTTTTTTCTTTTTTTTGAGTTGGAGTCTCACTCTGTCGCCCAGACTGGAGTGCAGTCCCGGCCACCGCAGCCTCGACCTGCTGGGCTCTGGTGATCCTTCCGCCTCAGCCTTCCAAGTAGCCGGAATTACAGGCGCGCGCTACCACGCCCGGCTGATTTTTTGATTTATTGTAGAGATGAGGTCTTGCTGCCCAGGCGGGTCTCGAACCCGCGGGCTCAGGCAATCCACTCACCTCAGCCTCCCAAAGGCGCGGGATGACAGGCTGAGCCACCGAGCCCGGCTACCATCTACTTTTCTTAGTCAGCCTCCTCTTCCCATGAAGACTGAGCTAACATCCCCTTTTACTCTACTGAAAGGAAAAGTGAAATTTTCTAAATATGTAGTGTGTCTTGCTGTTTCTTGCTCTTAAACACAACATATAAATCTTTGAAAAATTACCTTGGGTGTTATGTTGTGGAGGAAGGGCATCTTGATTCCAAATGCCCTAAATCATAGGGTTGGAAACCTTTATAATAGACTGTTTTGGTTAACTTGGGGTGTTGTCCCAGATTATTTCCTGTGTCAGAGATTTAAGAAATGCCAAGACTAAGGGGACTATTATTGCAAGAGGTGGTGGTTTGTGATGGGATCCCAGGCCTGGGTGTGGTTTTTCAAGGACTACCTCCAGACAGCAGCAAGGTGCCAGGCTGAAACTACCATGAGGACTGGCGAGGCAGTATAAACAAAGTAGAATACTTCAGTGTTTGTGTTTGCAATGCCTCTTGGCTGCTTCCCTGCTCCCTCTCCTTCCCTTCCTTCTCAATTCACCAGATTCCTGATTTCCTCATACGAAAAAACTTCTAACTTCTCCTGACAGGGATAAGAACTTTGTCGGCGAACAGGGAAATAAATAAGCACGATACTGAAGAAAGAGAGCCACCGTCTCTTGTGTGACTGATATGTTACAGACTCGACACTTCACCTATATAAGGTACTTCACGTATACAAGTTCATGGACTTTTCTAAAAACAGGAGAGGCAGGCATGCTAGCTGAAACTCAGAGAAGTAAATTGACTGTCTCAAATCAAGATCAAGTCGTGGCTAGTGGGGTTGGGTTGTGTCTCCGTATTTGTTTACCCAAATAAGCTACCCTGCCACAAAATAATATCTAAGTGTATTAAAAGTGGCATTTCACAAATTTTCATTTAAAGAAATCTACATAAATTTTTCGTGAACCTCAATCCATTGCCCCATCATCCCACCTCTTTTTAAAGAAATTATTTTGAAAGTTTCCAAGGAGTCAAGAAACAAATAACTTTTTTTCTTTTTTTTTAATTCCTGAAAATAAACTCCTGTTGGGTATGGGGGGAGTGGGGATAGTAATAGATATAAGTCCTAAATCTCATATTAATGATATGCTGTAACTCTCTGTTTCCTGTAACTAAGGGCAATAATGATGGAGATTATAAAGACCGATATTGAAGGGATCCCTGTATGTCAAGCATCATGCCCTCTGTATGCATTGCCTCGTTTAATCTTCACAATCATGTCATGAAGTATCTACCATTAATTAATTAGTCAAGAGAGGTTGATTAATTCGTCCATGGGCACAAAGGCACATGTGTCTATCTGAATTCATGTTTTTACCCTTTGCCACTAAATGCTGAATTATGCTCTTTACATTTGAGTAATAATGAAGGTGCTGCTTAAATGAGAAATGGCATGTGATTTCAGAAATCTCCAAACACTTGACAATTTCTGGGAGATGTGACACTACCCTAAAAATCAGCTTAGGCTCTCATAGGCTGTGACTTTAATGGATGCCAGGCTTTAACTAAGAAAATAGGTGCTGAAAGAAAATCAATGGCTGCACTTAGAAGGGACAGAATCAGATTATTCTTTGGCCTGCCATTTTATTAAATACTTTATAATAAATATATAGCTAATAATAAATGTACAGGTAGTGAATGCAGGCTGGATAGGCTTTCAGTTTGGTTTGTTTTGCTTTTTAATCACTGCCTTTTATTTGCTGCTATCTCCATTTCATAGTTAGAGAGGAAGAAATGAGGAAATGTGGTGACACACAGCAGGGGACACACGGATGAGTATATAAAATGGCTGGTAAAATGCGTGTGGGCAAAAAAAGTTTGAACTTGTCTCCAAGGATGAATTAAGAGAACAATAAACTAGTAAAACTCAAAGTATAGCATTTCAAACTTAAGAAGTGGGAGTCAGAAGAGAATGGGCTTCCTTTGGTATCTGCTGTCATGTCTACTTTAAAAGTATGCTTTGCCATCTTGTCAATACCTTTACTGGGTAGATATTGTTTTACTTGTGTTATACTCACAAACATTGAAGATCAAGTTTAAGTATCTTGTCTAATGTCACATTGATAGTAAGTGAGAAATAGCTTAGATTCAAAAGCATAATCTGTCTGGTTGTAAACCCATGATGGGTTTCATATTTTGTGTCGCCAGTTATGTTTCAACAAACATTTTGAAGTGTGTCTTATATGTAAGACATTGTGTGTAGAGTTAAGAACATCATTCTGCTTGGGAGGTCTGAGTCCTCTTTTGTTGTAGATTAAGAATCTACTGCTAAGACTGGAAATAATAATGGTTTAAAAACAGAAGTTTCTTTTTCTCTCTAAAGAAAGCAGTGCAGAGGTTGCAGTCTAGTGATCACAGTGTGTGATGGAATCATCAGAAGTACGGGTTCTTCTATTTCTCTGCCCCTCGTCCTTAATGTGCGAGGCTTTTCTCCCTATGCTCACCTCCCACCTCACGCTCCAGGAGCACTACAGGAGTTCTAGCCATTGGATCTTCCTTCTAGGCAGGAAATAGAAGGCACCTCGAGAAGGGTCAAGGGGTAAATGCTGACTATCTTTCCCCCTCTTAGGGCACTTTCTCAAAAGCCCCACATACAAATTTAAAATAGCATCTTACTGGCTACCCCTTGGCAGTATGGAAGTTTGCAAATGCAGTCTTTTGGCCGGGCACATTGCCACGTGGATTAAATTGGGGGTTCTATTACTCAGAAAGAATGGGATAATGGATATTGAATAAGCTACTTGAAGTATTAACCACAATTAGCTAATCAGGTACTCACTCCCAGTGGCGGGACTTCCAATATAAATTCATTAAAATAACATCCTTATTGCTGTGTGTGGTCTGGGATCATTAACAAATAATTGGATCAGCTGCCCACTCAAGGGAGAAGCCATGGAACGTAAGAATTTGGAGAGAGTGTGTTTGAGAACCATGCCGTCTGAGGACTGTCGCCACGGACCTGGAAAAGAAGGAATGACTCACAGAGCTTAGTCACTGCCCTCTGGATCTGTCTAAACCGTGTACAAGTCACCCAGGAGAGAGACAGCTACGTAAAGCTACAGTCCTCATTGGCTGCAAACCAGAGGGAGTCCCACCCTGGCATCTTCCTAGCACTTGATTGGATTTTAAAATATGTATTGTATTATGAGCAAATAGCCATGTGATCTGTGATCACAAGACAAAAAGAAACCCAGGATAATTTTCTAGTGGAAGCAAGACTACATCTCTACCTCTCCCAGGTAGCTTTTCAGTCGGTGTTCGGCCTATCACCCTCCAGAGCTCGGACTTATTAAACGATTTAAGAGTTTTATCCATCTACCCTTGAGTTAGTTTTAACAACCCCAGAGATTTTTTTTTTCTGTCTTTCTCTTCCCCGACTCCTACTTCCTTCCAGGGTTTGTGACAGTCTAGCTAGAGGCAGAGGCGTGGCTTGGGTTTTCATCCTGCAGCCTACCCTCCAATCAGCCATGTCATGGTGGAATTTTTATTGGTCATAAATTTTTTTACTGGCTAGATTAATGTGATTGAAAGCATCACACCCAGTAAATAGCGTCTGCTATTTGCTTTAGCAATACCTGTGGAAAAGGGCAACTTGGGACCCCGGCACCGTGGAGCTGGTGAAACCATTGGCTGTGCACAATGCATTGGGGGCCTCTTTGACTGATGACCAGAAGTTGCTCTTAGAGGGAGGTCCGCCCAGCAAGAGGCTCCACTGGTGCATGCCACTGCCATGTGTAGCCATGATTCACTTCAGTGACTATCAAAGCTTTCTACAACTTTGCTTGCTGACTTTTGACCAGAGGTTCCCTTTCAACACGAGGAAAATCTGCCGAGAGAGAGAGAGAGAGAGAGAGAGAGAGAGAGAGAGCACATTACGGGAGAAATAAATGGCACCCGTGTTTCTGGCAGTCTTGGTTTTATTGCCCAAGGATCTTCGCTCGGAGGCTGCCCTGTGGTGCTGACCATTGGATGTGTATTGTGGCATTTTATGGAGCATGGTTTATATCAGCATGGATTATTATAACAACAACAAGGGGGATATTCAATAAAATCTTGTTTGATGGCAAAGACTTCCATACAAAACACTTCTCATAGGCCAAAAAAATGAGTGGCGTGTTTATAAAAGCATTACCCTTAGCAATCTACTCTCACAGAAAGCCGCTTCTGAAACAGGTTTTGAAAGAAGGCATGGAATCTGTGAGCCTGTGGTCCCCATCTGTTTTCTCCCCTCTGACCCTTGGTTGTTTGACTACATGGTCATGACCCTGTATTGAGTGGGGTAGATGGTCTGTAAAGATGTTCGTGCAGCCTCGCCTTCATGTCTCCCAGCAGTGCCTGAAGCCCTCCTGTTCCTTCCTTCCTGGAAGAAATGCCAGAATTTCACTTCTAAAAAAAATATAAAAGAGAAATACAAACAGAGAGCGAGCCAGATTGCTAAGGGGGATCAAGGAATGAAATACAGACTCCAAAGTTGCATGTATTCAGAGAAACCCCAAAACTTTCCCTAAACCCAACCTGGAATATTTATCTGCCTGACTTCCTTTAGTCTCTGGCCAGTTTTTAACCATTAGATGACTTACAATTATGATGTTGGCAATACTTAGGTTAGATGGTGCCTGGAGGGAATTCTCTTTTTAAATTCATTTTCTTGGGTAGGTGGTGTTGGCAAGACCGCCGTGTCCCTCTGGTGCCAACACAGAGGAACCAGAATGCCATTCCTGGACTGGAGTTCTGCGTATTGGAGTTTGGCGATAAAAGTTGGGAAGACAAAGAGAGTCTGAATAGGGGGTGGTGTGGAAGAACTAAAAATGTGTTGAAGAGAAGTGAAAGGGAGGGGAGAAAAAAGACAGAAGTCACAAAAGATGTGAGGAAAAAAGGACAAAGTTATTTGGAGATAGAAGGAATGAGGACAGAAGGAAAGAGATTGGGATAAAAATACAGAGCAAGTCTCTGGAAAATATGTCTAAAAATCAAAAACATCTTTTGCTTGAAATCATGAGGTTGGTTTCATAAGGTCTCCTGATAGCTTTGAAATACCTGGCTCACAGTTACTCCTCATTCTGTCTCCTTCCAGTGTCATGGACCAAGCCTTACCTGGCACCAGAGATGATATGCACGCTTAGATTGTGTTTGTGAATGGGAAATGCTATACATCAGCAGTGTGCATTTCTGGTGTCTTGATAGAGGGAAAAGGCCCTGATGAATCACAGAAGCAGCCTCTTGCATGAAACACCATCCAGTTCACTACCAGCCAGTGGCTCTAATCTCAGCTGAATGTGCAGTGTTTATTTTTCCAAGAATGGGGCCTTCTATGACTCACGGTACTCAGATGCTACTTACTAATGGACCCTTGTACAAGTCAAGAATGTGACACATGGCGAGACACGCAGCTTAACAATCACAAACAACAGCACAGTTAATGGGGGGTGAAGCTTCGGTGACATGTGTCACACCAAAGAGCCGACTCGTCATGTACCCCGAGGCCACAGATGAAGGGTCTCTGGATTGTGTAATAATGATAAAATATTGCCATCTGTTGGCATCCTGTGTAAGCAGGCTCTGACATACATAACATTGATGTTTTTCCAGACTCCCTCTCACATTTCTCCAGGGAGAGGATGTGTGAAAAGCATGAGGAAAAAGAGGAGAACACTCAGCCTGATCTTATAGGAAGAGAAAAATAACAACCTTCTGAAAGTTCAAATAAGGAAGAGAAGAGAGTACATCGTGTTGGTCCAGTTCCTTATTTCCAGGCGTGGCAGTAGCTAAACCCACTGAAAGCCGCTGACGCTCGACTAGACTAGATAGATTATGAGATTTTGCTTCAGATATGCTGTCAAATGATCTTGGGGAGCACATATTCCTCTTCTCAATGGGTTCAGAGTTGGTTTTTTTGTTTTGTTAATCCAGGAGGACCATTATTTATGGCCAGGGTTAAAGGCAAGAATATTCAGCTGTAAAAAATAACACATATCAAGGACAAAATGATAAATTATAACAGTCTAAAATATCTCCTGTTTCATAAATATCCTTAAATTCTGGGTAAATGTGACAAAATTGCTTTTAATTTTTTTTTGGAGGGGAGTGAACTTATAAAATAGAGATGAAAATGGAAGCTGAATACCAGTGTAATAATCATGCAATGTTTCAGGAAGTCTAGAAATGCATTTATCAGACCTGATAACCTGGAACTTGAGTTATAATATCGACTCAAGGACAGTGCAGTGCAATGACTTAGAACTGAAATGCCTGTGTAAACCTGGGACCCTCGAAGGGCAACAATCTCAGAATAAAGTGGAGGGAGGGAAACAATTTACACGATTAAGACTCTTGTCTAGCTACATGTGCCAGGGCACTGACTGAAAATAAATAAATATATAAAGATCTCCTTTAGCAAAACCACATCAGAAATTAAAAGGATTTCACAGAATTGAAGTTAAAATTTGACACCATTTTCATATTTCGGGAGCCCACCAACCAAAAAATTTATAGTAAAATTGATATTAGGGCCAGTAGACATGGGTATGTTACCATTGTGCTGTGTCTCAGAAGTGCGCCCCAAATTATTCTAGAATAATTTTCCCCCAAATCAGCCCACAAGGAAGTCTCATTTTAAAAAGAAAGAAAGAAAAAGACAGAAAGAAAATCAGTAAAGACAAAATAAAGAGAAAAAATAAAATGGAAGTCCTACTAAAGAGCTCTAATGTAGTATGAAACAGACAAGTGAAAAACATCCTCAATGAGCCACGTTAATAGAAATAATGGCTCCGAATTTTTGAGTCAATGCATATGTATCTCTCAGATTCAAAATTCATTCATTCAAAAATCGAACTGAAAATTAATCTATAGAACACAAAAGAGAAATACAAGTTTAAAAGCAATGACAGTGAAAGAAAATCACCTACACAAGAACCATTAAAAGCCGCACAGCATAAGGACAGATTTTAAAAGTACAGGTTTGTTTAATCTCTTCATTTCTCAGCTTTTCATAGAAAAACATTAGGTTGCTTTTCAGTTGTTCACAAGAAATATATAACGTTAATAATATAAATGTATATGATATATATAAAGCCTTAATAATAACTTGACTCTCTAAATTCCATTTACCTGTATTATTTTTCATTCATGTCCAGTCACTGAGTTATTATAGTTCTCATAATTTTAAATCTCATTCACCATAAAGGAAGAATGTGTAGATCCCCCTTGTGTAGCAATGAAGCAGTTTAGGCCAAAAGCAAAAGCCAACAAAATATAAGTAATGATTCATGGTCATAAAGTACAGTTTTATAATAAGATATATAAATAGAAATAATTTTTCTTCTTTCTTTTTCTGTTAATTCTGTTATACTCGGGATTATACTAACCCAGAAATTCACTTCCTAGCAAAATCAATTTACTTCAAGCTTTGTTTCCCTTATTCCCTTTATTGATCTATAGAGGATTTCAAAAACACGAGAATGAAGATGAATCATTAACAGTCAATGGAAATAATTTTTAAAATGCCTTTCTTGAATTAGCATATACTGATGTAATTGTGTGAGGCCAAGACATACATTACACTATGTTATTTATTCTTCAGCATGTGGTTATACCTCTATAAAGTGTTTATTCTCCAAGATTTGCATACCTACATTTGAGGCCTGTAGACCAAAGATATAAGACTAAAGGTTTCTCTATAACTGTATTTGTTCTCACATGAAACTGCACCTCTAATGTTGGCCTCCCTTCCACTTAGAAGATGATCTCAATTATTTTCACTTCTTTCCTACTCAATGCTTTCATACAGACCAAGATTGGGTGCATTCGATTTTTGGCGAAAAGGCAGTCTCAGAGAAACTGCCGTATTCCTAGTGAAGCCAACTCATTTGGTGATTGACTTCAGATCTAGGTTCTCATTTGATTTTTTTCCCCTCAGAGTTTTCCTTTTCCATCAATTACTCATCCCAATCTTCCCCTCTCTCTCTTTTCTGAAATAAGAGAGTAAAATGTGGATTTCACAAACCTGATTGTTCCAGATCATTTAATTTAGGTAGCGTGAGCATGGCACTGATAAGTTTATAATTTTAATTCTGATTCCCATATAGGTTGGTTCAATGTGCTTTGCTCCATGACTAAATATTGTATCCCCAAATCATCCAGTTAAAAAATGATAAGAATATCAAAGAAAGTGGGGCAGTGGGACTAGGTTTCTGAAATCAGAGACATCTTTACCTAGTTGACACCTTTGAATTCTCGGATTGAGACCATCTAATGTTGTGAAAACACGTCTTTTTATTTATGGCCACAGTTCTGTATCTCTATGAAACAACAAGAAGTTTAGAAGGCATGATTGTGCTACATTAAACTAAAATTTCTTATGTGAATTTTCATACACAGCAACTGCTTTGTAATGGTTGAGCACAAATCTCTCAATGAAGTTGGGAACATACTAAAAATTAGAAGCTGTAAACATCATTTAACCATTTTGGTCTGTGTTGCAACACAGAGTTGTCTGGCTGCTTGGTCTTGTTTCTAAAACGTACTTAGATTTTAGTTGAATGAATGCTGTGTTTTCATAACTGCATCTCTACAACCCATTGTGCCTCGAATGCATATCAATTCATCACTGGCACATCTAGGATTTTGCCATTTAGTGACAAGTGCTATGGTGTGCCAATAATGTATAATCGGGGCCCAGGCTTGGTATCACCTTCCTAAATGGAGGCAGCGCTTAGAATGTTTGTTCTGCTACAATTAATCACATGCTTTTCAAATGTCAACATAATTTTCATGGTCTGGTAAAAAGTAGTATTCATAATAGGGAAAAATAATAGAGTTACCATTAAAAATTGATCTGTCACTGTTCATTTCAAAATCGTTGGTTCTGCCTGAACAAACTGTATGGAATTTTAAGTTTCCATCCAATGTATCCCCACATGCCTTCTTGGAAAGTTTACCTGGCTTTCTGCATTTAGACCAAGATTAGCCATTATGCAGTGCTATACTTGAATGCAAATATGAGGGAGGAAATAGAGTAATCTGATTCTTTCTGAAAGTCTTACCTCAATGTCTGAGTACCTTACACATAGTAGGCTCTCTGACAATAGCTGCCATCGGCTGATACATGAAGTGTGAGTGACTCTACGTGAAAAATGGCAGAATTTTATGGACTCTGTGGTGTTTCTAAATGTCCCAGAAAGAAGAATTTCTAGTATAGGGACAATTGCTCTTCTATTCAATAACACTTTACAAAAGAGTGCACCGTGGAGTAACCACATTTCAGGTGTCTTCATTGTAAGATATGAGTCAGTCGTTTTATGAAAACAAATACTTAGAAAATTTCTCAAGGAAACCACTTTCTCTTTTTCTAAAGATGTTAACAACAGAAATGCTAAGCTATTTGTCACAGTAACTTCAAGTCATAGATATTGCACAGACTGAGATTTCTTTAAGGAGAAACTGATAATTTGGGATTATTGTGATCATACTTCTCTCATGACTTTTGAATTTCTGCATTGCTAAATAATTAATATTAATATCTGCATGGAGACAAAAGATAAGTCCAATCAATTTTACTTTTTAAAAAAGCAAAAAAATAAATAAATAAATAAAAGAAAAGTTACTAAATCAGACTAAATGTGCAGCACACTGATTTTTTTTTTGTACTTCAATTATTATTAGATATCACCTAGTTAGGATTAATGAATGTATCTGCCTTGCTTGTGCACTAGTATCCCTTTATCACTATATATATTTGTAAAATTAACTGAGAATTCAAGAAAAATAAGTGAAAGGTCACATGCAGAGGTTTTGATTATCATTTTTGCACACAGACAAGTCAAGTTACTATCAAGTGGGCATGCACAGGCATGGTAGCACGTGCCTGTAGTTCCGGCTACTTGGAAGGCTGCAGCGGGAGGATCACCTGAGACCAGCAGGTTGACGCTGGGGTGGCCATGAACATGCCACTGCACTCCAGCCTGGGCGTTGGAGTGATTCCAATTCAAAAAAAAAAAAAGAGGGCGTGCTCAGTTGAGGCAACACAGGTTGAGTGACAGATGTGCAGTTCCTTCCACTCAGCCTTGTCCTCTTTGACCCCCTCTTTATGCAGAAATGGTCTGAGTCTGGGGATGAAATGGACAGCACATTTTCTGAGGAAACCAGCCTGGCCCATGAAGAAATGAAACCTACATACATGGATGAACCCAACATCAGCCAAAAACAATAAAAGTTTCTTCAAAATTAAGTTTCTCTTAAATGTACCACAGCTTGCCAACGGAGTCACATTACTTCGTTAAAAATAACTGGTCACCCAATTGCAGATTTTAGTGACAGGGACTGACATTGACCCAAATTATTTTTCTCAGGCCCTATTTTAAAAGTTGATTGCCCTCAGAGCAGCCTAATTCCTTTCAACGGGATGATATGTCTTCCCTGTGAAAAAGCCAGTCAAATTTGCTCAGAGGCTGCTTTGATGTTGAGTGATGCACCCTTGTTGGGAGATGCATGGCCAGTCATCAGAACTTTTTGCATTTCACATTTTCCCAAAAAGGTAGAGTGAAATAAAATTAAGAATCCGAAAGCCTGTTCATCATGATTATAGATAAATGTTAAATAAAGGTTAAAAATATCGCAACCACGATTATGATATCTAGGGATGAGAGCAGATCACTGGTTTTCCAATATAAGCATGAAGTGTTTTATGTGAGTACTTAGGACCCACAAACTTTCAAAAACATTGTTATGCTATTAAATAGTGGAGAAAATATTTTTTTGTGCCAAAATATGAAAATTACAAAAGTCAAAGTTATTAATAATTTCAAAAGCTAAATTACATAAGTCCATCAGTTACAATAACCACTGTAGACAATTGGCCATTTTATTTTGCTTTATGCTCTGTGGGCTGTGAATGCCTAAGATGTAAGAAAATCTTAAAACCACCTTGATGAAAAGCATCTGAGTTTTAAATACAGATTCCTGGGTCCCATTCCAGACACAAAGACTTAGATTCTCCAGGGGGTAAGCCAGAAATGTGTGCGTGATTCTAAAATAATGTTTTTAAAATAAATAAATAAATAAATGCAATATCTTCAAAATTATGTTGATGATGAGCTCTGTATAAACTTTATCATATAGATCAGATTCAACTTTTCGCCAGATTCTGTGTTAAGGACAAGATTCTTAACACAGAAAATTTGGGAGATACAAGTTGCATTTGTCTTCCAAAATGTTTAAACTATCTAAACAAAATTACTGCTCAGTATTGTTTATCTAAATTACAAATTCATGTGCTTCTCTGACTCAGGAATACTGCTTATGAGAATTTATCTTATATATTTACTTAAATATATGCATATTTTAGTTACAAACAACCAGAAACTACCCAAGGATATATCCATCAGAGACGGACTAAATAAAAACTTATATATACTCTGAGGTTGAAAGAAAGGATGAAGAAATACTCTATGCCCCAATTTAGAAAGTTATCCAGGATATATTGTTAGATTAAGAACAGAAAGGCACAGTGTAAAACAGATGCTATCATTTGTGTAAGAAAGCAAGAAAATACACACATATCTTTGTATTAGCGTCTGTGTGGCTAAAATAGCTATAAGCATATATAAGAAACTAATAAACGTGGCTACCTATGGGGTGAGAGGGTTAAGGAGTTTAGAGAAAGTTGGTAGGACATGAATGAGACATTTTATATATATGTATATATGTAATTATTTTTAAGTCATATAAAAATATCCACAGCATGAGGTTTTAAAATAATTAAAAATGAAAATATGGTAATTTTTGTGTTTTATCCTATTTGATGACATTACAAACAAGTTATAATCCTTAGATAATGAGAATTTATAAGCCTGATTTCATTCTTGACAATACTTTCATACAATAAAATGAAATTATGCTTATAGGTGATTCTTCAGAAAATATATCAAATAAACCCCCCAAATTAGGAGAAGATGTCAAGCCAGGGGATATAACAGCCTGCCACTGTCATGATTTGAAAGTGCAGTGCTTTTGAAAATTCCTGGAATGATTTATTTTATTTACCGGAGTATATTCTTTGATGCTTCGTTGCCAGAAACCCCTTCATATCAAATCCAATAGCTCCGAGGCAGAATATGGTAGTGTCAGACCAACTGTGACATACTCCCAATGCAGAAAGAAGAAAAATAAATACAAGAAACTCAAAATTCTGGGGAAGTTTTGGAGGTGGGTGGATAACTGTTACCAACTTTGACACACAGCCAGAACACCTGGGAGGGCACACCCAGATCATCTTTCATTAGTTCCTTTCTGTTGGAGGCATGTCTGAAGGGTAAGTGTGTGTACATGCGTTTGTACACCTATGTGTGTGCATGTGTGTAACATCACTACAGAAATCTGGTTGATGTCTGGAGTTAGAGCTATTCTTCCCTGGAGTTTTGATACAAGAGAGATAGTGCAGACTCTTACTAAGATATTTCTTAAATGTGATTTCATTCTTTCTAACAAGCCAAGAGAATATTTCTAAGCGCTAGGCATATGGGGATTTCCAGTTACCCACTGGACCTTCATGCTCTGCACCATGCTGAAGCTTGTAGAAGGGAAAGAAGTATTCGAAGGTTCCACCTACGCTCATTTTCCCAAAATACCACCTGCACCTCCAATGAGTGGGGCTCTCTCTTGCTGCAGGGTTTGGATTCTTTTCCCAAAATAAAAGACACCCAACCTTTCATGGAATTTTTAGTCATTTCATTCCTAAGGGAATGATTCATCTGTACAAAATTGGGTAAACATATAGAAAAATAAATTGTGCAGATATGCAAGTGTTCACATGTGTCATTTTGGTAACCTAGCTGGTTACCAAACCACTTTTGAATAGCAGTTGTTACATTCCCCTTCTCTTTGTCTGTTGAGCTCGCAGTAGCCGTTAACTTCATAAGTATTTTTCTGAGTTAATGGAGGACTAGCTTGAATCTAGACCTAGGGTTATGGGTGAATGAGTGATTCTCTCAGCTTGGCACCGGAACCAGATTTCAGTTCATGTGACAAAAGGCATGATTTAGCACAGCAGTCATCTCCACTGAAAATCGAATAGAGTGGTTTGTCCTTATTGGCCTGTGGAAGGGCTAACACATCTCTGTTCCACACCCGTAAAGTTCTTTCTTGCCTAAGTCCTTAGGGTTTACACATTCATATCATGGCAACAAAGACGAAGGAAACTTACAGCTAATCATATTACCCTGAAAAATATGCATTTATTATTTAATAACAATAATAATAATCATGATAATAATAATAAATTTAACCTCAAAAGATTTAAACCTGGAAAAGCCTTTAGTGTATTTAGTCCAGATTTGCTTTTCATAAAAGAGGAAACTGCCATCCAAGAGATCATGAGATTTGCATGAGTCACTCTTCTCGTTAACAACCATGCAATGGTGTCTAGGTTGCAGCCTTCTAATTCCCATCCAGAATTCCTTCTGGTCGATCATGGCACCTTTTCATCATCATTGAGAAGAAGTCTAATTCCAAGGTTTTTTTTCAATGTACATGGATATTTGCACAGAAACTTTAAAAAATGTATTAAATCTCTCAGTGATCTAGGTTTTTTTAAAATTGTGTTTTATTACTTTTCATACAATAAGCGATATTATTTTATAAGCACTTACAAAAATGCCTTTAAAATATGTTAATATTATCATATCATTCTACAGCTCTCTGGAAATTTTTGGAAAACAGAAAACACAAATTAAGAAAGAAAATGTGGAGGTATGATTGTGCTGGGATCCTAAACCAAGGAGATTAAAGACTGTTTTGCTTTTGTTTTATGAGATCCCTACCGGTGTATTCTGTATTTTCTAATGACTAGCTCTTGACACCTTGGAAACTAAGTCACACATTCTTCTGGGTAATATTCCTAGGGAGAGATAAGAGCTAAAAACAAATTTTGTACCATTGCTTATTCAGTCCAACTCATTTCTAGTTGGATTTTAACGGGGCATATGGTAGGCATTAAAAACTTGTTGAAATGTGTTTCTTTTGTTAGCATGCTCTAAATCAGAGGGAGTCCAACCACCAACCTTCTCAGATGTGTCCATTTTTAAGACTTTACACAACAGAAAGATCTGAAAATTATTTTCAGCATGTCTTATTTTAGACAGAGATTTTAAAAGACACAAATAACAAATTTATTTGCTTTATTTTTGAAAAGGATAGTGCTTTGTTTCTCCATTTTCATTTAAGTCATCCAAAACTTATCAAGGTGAGATTTAGGGAGCTGAATTTCCTTGGTGAATCACAATGTGTCAGAAAAATTGAGTCCTCCCATAATGGATTTAGATGGGCAACTATTCCCTGTCAAAGATAGTCACAGATCTTCGGTTTTTAAAATCTAAGGTACAGGATCTTATATGAAGGCAAAAGAATAAGACTCTGTTTAATAATTGCCCGGTAACTTTCCATTTCCATGCTCTTGAAGAATCCACCTTTCTCCTGTGTCTATGTGTTCCCATGATTTCTTAGACTCCCATGGGAAGCAGTGGAGGAGAGTGCAGACATGTAGACAGGCAACAGGTCTGGGTTCCAGTATTCACTCTGCTGTCAGTTAACGGCATGATTTCCTGAGACTTTTAACCCTCTGCATGGATTGAATGAATTGATAGCAATTTCCTTGGATATCAGCTTCATTATCTGTGGTACAAGCAAGTGAGAGTCAGTCATTCTGTACAGGGATGAAAATGTCTTGGATGTATCTAGGATGAAGACAAGCTGAGTTTTTTTCTTTGACGAGTTCTTAAGTGGGATATTCTATTGCTGACTTGTACTGACATGAGAGCAACTCCACTCATACCGGGTGAAAACATTAGACTCCTAAGTAAGATTATCTTTGACTTAAGGTTTGACTGAGAAAGTAAAAAATGTGGAAAAGCCTATGCTCCATGAATTTTAGAGTTTCTCCCAGGTCTAAGATTCTGTGGTTGTGCTTATGACAATGGCAGTTAAAGTTAACAATCATTATATGTATAAATTGCTTTTATTTAAACATGTGATTAAAATATATTCTGTAGGCTATTGTGATAATTTTTAAATTCTTCATAAAGGAATTATGCTCATCTTCCTTTTTTGCTTTTAACATGTCTAATTCATAGATGAGTCAGACAAAACAAAGGGAGTATAAGTTGGTGCTAGGATCACAGAGCGAGTTTCATAAATTCCAGCATGAGGATCAAATTTTCTGATTTCTGGAAGAGTTTTGATTTGACTATCTTACCCGGAAATTGAACAATATGCACGAGTTCAATCTGTCGTGTAAGGGTTGAAATAGTTTCTTAACATTAGTAGAATTCTGAGATGGCAAAAATTGTTATGGGTCATCTGGGTCTTGGTGACCCAGGCAAGAGGTCCCACTACATGTCATCAATAGTTCCTCCCCATGTGTGCCACTCTCTCCAAGGCCAATCATAAAGATGTCTGGCATAGCAATGTAAGAATAGCCAAATGATCCAAGATACAATTTTATTTATCAATACTTGACTTAAAAGGATGAAAATTCAATAAAACCTAGCTACACAGAGCCCAGATCACAGCTACATTTTGTGAAATCACTCGAGGACTATCAAAGAAGTTAAAATACTTGACACATTCGTAGTTGGCTGATTGGTTAAACTCCTCACTTCCCTACAAACCTTTCATAGGCATGCCAAGATACATTCTCTTATAATCTTAATTTTTTGTTGTCACTTTATTGAAAATTATTCTTACCAGATGTTAGTCCATGGAGTCAAGACCATCAGTGAAATTATTTTTTTCCTTTGATTCTAAAATGGACTTTAAACCAAAAATGAATGGCTATCATCTCTTTTTTCTGTAACTTATTTTTTACAAATTCCTTAAGTATCTCTTTGGATTAAGTCTATTTCAAATGTCCTACAGAAGTAGCTAAAGTATTAGATAAATGTCCCATTAGCTTCGCAAGCCAAGACTCCCCACTACATAGGAAGAGTACTTTTTTTTAAAAACAAGATTTCTACTGTAAATTTCCACATAAACCCACCAAATATTTTGTTCCCATCTGTAATAACTCCAGGCTGTTTATAGAGCCACAATAATCTGTAGTTATTCATATTTAGATCTATATAAGAATGGTTGTAGAAATAGTCGTAGCTGCTGTTCCCCAGAAAGAACTTAAGATACAACCCTTGCCCAGTTTAATCTTGGTGCCAAGGTACCCAGAGACTGTGTCTTTGAAATATTCTGGTCTAAATAGTTAAAAAAAATTAAGAGGTCTGCCTATTCCAGTAATGGTCCCTAAAACGACAATTTTTTTTCTTCATGATCAGTGATTATTTTTTCAAAAAGCTGCATTTGAAAACTACCTTTCTGCTAATGAAATGTATAATCTGTCCAAAAACAAGGTTGTGGCTTCGCAGGTTGTTCTAACTGAAAGTAAACAGGATGCTTTGCTTAATTTTCCCTATTTTTCTTCATTTACAGTCAAGCCATACTGTTTCCTCCCTTATAGCCCAAGGCTGGTTTAGAAAGAGCTGCATCAATGTGGTCATACTGAGGAAAATCTCTCCTCCTTAATTTGAACACAGAATCCACAGGGAGGAGAGTTAAAATAAAGAAACTTGCTTTTCGATGCTGGTCTTTTACCTGTGGGATAATATAGAGGTGACTTGAGAATGAGTTCCAGGAAAGTGCTTAAGCAGAGAAGAGCATGGGTTATAGAAAAGGTCCAATGAGAAAATTCTAGAATAATTATAAAGAACACACAAACTAAAAATTAAGTTGGAATACTTTCTGAATATTGGTGGTTGTTATTCACAGCAAAGAACAATTAACGCAATTATGAGACAGATTTCTGTTTGTAGATTTATTTAAAAAATGAAGTAATGTCTGACTTGATCGTATTAATGAAAGATCATCTTGGCTAGTCCCGATTCTTGGATGTTGTATGCTGATGCAAATGTATATTGATAGAATGCCAATGCTTTACTAAAGCAAAATCTATGATCAGAGTCTTTATTTATTTATTTTTAGTTTAAAGATGTGGGGTATAGTTCAGGATTAGGTATACAAGTGGTCACCGTACAGGTAAAGTTTGGGCCTCCCTTTGGTCCCCACTTCACCTGATTTGAGATCAGGTACACTTATTGACGTGATATGCCTTCCCACCCCCAGCAGTGTCCCGCGTCTGCCAGATCCTTTCTTATAGTATTATACTCAATGTTCAGGGTCCGCTTATGAGTGAGAACATGTGGTACTCTGTTCTTTGTTTCCATCCAAGTTGCTGTGAAGTCCATACTTTTGTTCTTTTTTATGGTTGTGTAATATTCCATCGTGTATAGGTACCACTTTTTTTATCCAGTCAGATTTCGATGGGCAGCACGGTTGGTTCCATGCTTTTGCTATTGTGAAAAGTGCTGCAAATAACATGCACGTGCAGGTATCTTTTTGGTAGAATGATTTGAGTTCCACTGTGTATATTCCCAGTAGGGGGATTGTTGGGTATATAGAAGGTCAATTTCTATGTGATCATAGTCTTATTTTTAGTCTTACAAATGAGTGTGCCGACAGAAGCATAATTCAATATTCTTCATTAACCAGTTATATCCCTTAGTCAAATAAGGTTTTTTTTTTTAATTTTTTTAAGCTTTTACTCACATGTAAAATTCGCAGCTGAAGAGCAACTATAAAGTATAATCTCTTAAATGGTGTGGTGGGAGAATGGGTCTTGCTGAATTGATATTTTTATTCCCTAAATATATATTGTAAGATTCTTTGGTATCTACCCAATATTTAATACAAATCATAAAACAGCCGAGATAACAATACCATTGAATGCAACTATCACTTTTTCTCCAATTGTAATTGCTTTGTTTTCTCTTCATACTCTTGACCTCAACTAATCATAGAATTTTCTTTTCCAGGGACAGAAATTGAATCGTCCAATGAGATATCATGTAGTTGCACACACTTCATGACATCATGATACTGAATATATGACCAACATCATGGCTGTCAGCCTTAAATTCACTTGCTTATTTTGCCTTAAGTGAATGCTTTCAGCTCGTCTATAATACGCTATAATTTTTAAAAATGATTTTTAATGGAGCTGCTCACAAAAACAAAAAGGATTTAAGTTTTAAATACCTGTCTTAAGCTAAGCCTCTTTGTGTGCTTAGACAAAATAGAGAGTCACACAGACGGGCATGATTGTGTACAAGTCCTGCCACACCCAAAAGCATTTCTGGAGACCAGAACTGACATGATGCCTCATTTCACATGTCATTAAAAACATCTGTCAGCAGAAAGAATCATTTCACTTCTAAAATTGTATGCCTTAAGGGTTACCCAGTGCATTAAGGCCTGGGTGAAAACTGAGTAAGCCAGTGCTTTGAACCCACTCAAACGAAAAAATAAAAAAGCAAAGCACCTTGATTATTTCGACTACAGATCAAGCTCTGAGCTCTGTGATCAAGTCCCTATCCTAACCTTTTGCACAGTGCTCCCATATGGTCAACTAAACCCCCAAACAGTGTCTAATTTCTTATAATGCTTTAGGCATTCAGGCCTGGGTAGATTAACTTTCCATTCATGAAATGTTTCATTCAGGTGTTCAGGAATATTGCAGGAAAAATAAATGAAAACTTAATATGTATTTGCATCGAGTCATTTTACCATCAATAACCTGGACTTACTGGAAAATTAGAAAGATAAACTGGAAAATTGTTTATATTCATTACAAAAATATGTTCTCCAGATTTCGCAGCCCTGTTCATGTAGTAAAATGTAGTAAAATGAACCTTTCTGTTTCTTCTACCATAAACAGTCCTGAAACCGACCCATCAAGTTTAGATACACAACCATTCATTTAACTTAAATATCACTCCCTATTTCAGTTGTATCTTTTTACCTGAGAGTACAAAGAGAAATTTGTCCTGAGGTTTTTTTAATTGCTACCGGCAAGGACTGGCTTTCTCTTGCAGCGTTTCACATTGTTTCCCAGTCAGGTTGTTTTTTGTGATGTATGTTTTCTGGCTGAACTTTCTTTCAACCAGAAGAGAGGGTTCTTTCTAAATACTACAATTCATCTTTAAATTAATGTTGTTCAAGTAAGCACATCTTTTAAATTGTACTGCTCTTACTTTTGTTTATTTTTTCATGGGGGAGGGGAACTCTTGAGTTTTGAAGAAAAAGGAGAGTGTTTTAATTTACTATAATACTATAAGAAAGGGATTGGCAGTAGCGAGAGACTGCCAGACAGGTGGGAGGCAAAACATCAATAAAGGTACCTGATCTCAAACCAAGCAAAGTGGGGACCAAAGTTTACCTGTATGATGTCCACTTGTATACCTAGTCCTGAATTGTACCCCACATCTTTAAAATATATTTTTTAAAAAAACTGCCATTCACAAAGGTTAAACTTCATCTACGTCTATGGATCATTCTGTGCTAAGGAGATGCCAACTCGTTGTAGATTTGATAAACTATGGATATGATGTCTTTCCCCTAAACAGGCTTTTAAAAATTTAAATAAATTTCCAAAAAAACTGTTTATATGATATGACCCACTCAAATTCATTGAAGATGTCCAAAGCATTGTAAACCAGGATTGAAAACCACTCAGCAATATTGGGTACATCATTGTATCCTATTTTAAAGCATCTTATTAAACTTCTAATCCAGTGAGTTATATTGAAGATTACAATTTTTAGGCCAGGTTTGGTGGCTCAGCCTGTCATCCCAGCACTTTGGGAGGCCAAGGTGTGTGGATTGCCTGAGCCCGTGGGTTTGAGACCAGCCTGGACAACTTGGCGAGACCTCGTCTCTACAGTAAATTTTAAAAATTAGCCGGGCATGGTAGCACGCGCCTGTAGTTCTGACTATTTGGAAAGCTGAGGCGGAAGGATCACTGGAGTCCAGCAGGTTGATGCTGGGGTGGCCGTGAGTGTGTGTGCCACTGATTTCCAGCCTGGGCGTTGGAGTGAGACTCCAACTCAAAAGAAAAAAAAAAAGATTACAATTTTTTTTTTGTCATTTACGGAATCTCTGACACCAAATAGGGGAAAGGAAAATCGTTCGTGCTCTCTAAATAGTTGTATTGCTCTTCAAAAGAATTCAATTATGATGCCATTCAGTTCACTTTATCTTTGGAAAAGTAAGTCACAAAAAAGGAATAGAAGTGACTTTGAATCAGTAGTGTCGTTTGCCTTTCAAGTTTTTCTTCTTAAATTTTGACAGTGCCTTCAGAAAATTCTCTTCGCATCACAGCAGAGAATGTGTAGAATCAGATGGAGTAGGAGGAAGTCTTAGGGAGGATGATGAGGTGCAAGAAACAACCAGAAGGGCGTAGGTTTTCCACTTTCTTTATTTCCAAATTTTCCATTCTGTTAAAGTCAGTAGCTTACCTATAACTGTGAATGTCCTAGTTGCTGTCACACTGGAATTGACTCCATTTTCATTGTGTGTAAACTTCCATGTGTCATCGTCTGCGTCATCATTCTTGCTTGTCAATGACCAAGTATGATTTGTGGATGGCACGGTGGCTCAGCCTATAATCCCAGCACTTTGGGAGGCCGAGGTGAGAGGATTGGCTGAGCCCAGGGGTTCGAGCCCAGTCTGGGCAACATGGTGAGACCTTCTCTCTACACTAAACAAAAACTAGCTGGGTGTGATGGCGTGCATCTGTAGTTCTAGCTACTTGGAAGGCTGAGGCTGAAGGATCGCCTGCGACCAGCAGATCGAGGCTGTGGTGACCGTGAGCAATATGCCATGGCACTCCAGCCTGGGTGACAGAGCGAGACTCCAATGCATAAATATATACATATGAAGTTTGTGCCTTGTACCTTGATCCTTGAAGAGCTTGACAATTCTGAAATAAAAATTTCCATTCCCTTTTCTGCAATTCTTCGTTTTCATCTATTTTAATTGTGTAATGTTCATCAATTTTCTCCCAAATTTCCTTTTGCCTTAAACCGCTTAAGAAGTGCTGTCCAACTGTAGTTGTTAATTGCAGGACAATTTATTCTGGAATTTTTTTCTATTCCAGATATTGTCGAATACATAAAATAATCTGGAAAAAAAAAGTTGAGTGTTAGTTTATTAGCATGTATGTATTGAGCCCTTCCTGTGTGTGAAAATCTCGGTGAGGACTTCTACATAGGTATGAGAAAAATAGAAATTGAAATCATCCTCATAGAGAAGGGAAAATTTGAGCATGAAACCATTAGAAAATCTAATGTTTGAATAAATGTGATATAAATGGCTAATTGCCTCTTGTTACACCGTTCCAAGTGCTTCAACTTAGTTGATTTTACCTCCTTACATGGGTCTTTCAAAGCTTTGCTTCATTGTGCCAGTGTGCTAGGTAATTATACATTTGTCCTTGAAAGTGCGCAGGAAATGAGTTTGCAGTCACAATATGTTGGTACTGCACAAAACTGTCATAATGAGAGTCCTGGTAGTACCCACTGCTGAGGCAGCACTGTAACCTTGATAACAATACCAATGCTTGACTGACTAGGATAGCATGTTAAATTGAGGTGAACAGATGCTTCACCGATGCATTCTCAGCTCCTAGAAGAGAGTTGATACATAGTATGTCTTCAAAACAGTCATGGGCTCTTATTTTTTTAAGATGAAAACAAGAAGTCTTAGTGATTAGGAATCATTAAATCAGAAGGAAAAAAAAGACCATTTATATACAAGAAAACTAGTAATTTAAAATGGATGATATTTTTATCTACCCAAGAGAACATGGAAGTGTTACACGACTTCACCCTTCTGTATTTAAAGATGACTATAATTAGAAGTTCATTCACACCATCCTCTTACTTCAGATGGAAACCAAGCTTTAGCTGAATTAGTATTCATTTACATTTACAATCCCCTATTCAATTTTGTTCTCTAACAGACTGCTGAGCATTATACTAATGAATAGACTCTTAAAAGTGCTCAGTGCAAAGGCGCATATAAACATTATCATGATCTCTCATTTCGAGTTAAACTAGATTGAAATATTGACAATCATTTATCTGAGCGTCAGATATGAAATTATCCCACAAGTAACGCATCTGTTGCTTACAACCTTCTTGGCCTTAGGCATTTCCTGTCTCTGCCTGAATGTGAGGCAGAAATTGTTGCTACATTTGATCCACTAGGTTAATCTGCCTACTATGGAACTGACCTCCCCAAACCCATCACACAGTCCTGGCAGACAATCCTGTATTTTTCAAGCAGTGAAGCAAACTCCCTGCCCTTTATTTCTCCTAAGAGCAGTGAAAGCGTTAGGTTTTGATTTGCCTGTGAAAAGGGTGCTGGATATGTAAACATAGATGGTTTCTGCAGAAGCCTCCTTGGTCTCGGAAGTCTTTAATTTGCTGACAGTGGCCTATTGGTCGCTGAGCCTGCAGAAAGTAGATATTATCCTTTAAAATGTCACGGTGCAGACTGGCTGACAGTTTTTTGTCAGCCCATCCGATCGTCTAAATCACTCCTTTGTATCTGAACCTGGGAAAAAAATCAGCAGTAAGGAAACTATGGAGGATGTGGTTATCGTGAGATAATCAACCCCCTGGGGAGATCAGACACACCTGTGCTACTCTGTCTTATGCCTGGGAGAATGATTAAGGCAGAAAAACTGCACCCTGTTCCCTTCACCCCGTCACACCTTCATATGGCACTAACCACCAGCCTATAAATACAAGTTCTGATAAAATCAGCTCACACTGCACACACGACTGTAGTCCACAAGAAGAGGTGGCAAATAGTACAGGAAGCTATAGGCTGTAATTATTTCCCTGGCAAAGATTCATAGATAACAAGTGATTGCAAGAGCAGTGTCTGCTGGGAATGAAGTCCATCGCTGGGTTCTTTGGAACTGACCTCGTAAAGTCATACCTGGCCTACCTGGAAAAGGCCACCTCTCAGTCAATGGGTTAGTACGTATGAAATCACTCCACATAACAGGAAAAAGAAGAGCTCTCTTTATTTCCTTTGGGTCCAAACTTGTTTTGCCTATGAGCCTTTGGTCACGAACAACTTTTCTGCCAGGTGAAATGGAGTGTTTACAGGCATGGAAAAAAATTTTAAAAAGAAGAAGAAATTTTTATTTCCCTTCTCTACACTCAGTGCATTTCATTACCCCAGACTTCTCAGGCTATCTGCCAGAAATCTCACATATGAAGGAAAACTAGTTAAAACAAAACCAATCCCGCCCATTTTGATTTCAATGTGGAAAGAAAAAAATCTTTCCACGAGGGTCAGTTAAGAGACACACCAACTGAACCTTATGTGTGCAGAGGATTTGGGGAATTCCTATTCCTCCCCGTCTTCATATGGAGAAGGCAGTTCTCTACATACTTGCATTTGTCTCCAAAGTGAGTTTGCCACTGAGGTGGTCTGTGCATTACATTAAAAAAAAACCAAAAAAAACAGACAAACAAACAAACAAAAAAACGAATCCTTGGATGTGTGTTTGAGTCTAAAATAGATTTGCACAAAACGCAATTGAATATAAGAAAAGGTGTATCCTTTCATGAAATATGTGGTTCCATCTAATTTTTAATCATTTTAAAGCACAGCCTGGCTGGAGATAGAGTTTAAAGTGCACAGAAGTGGCAGGTGGATGTTAAAATGCAAATATTGTCTGGAAGTTGCATAAGTCTGGACACAGGAGTTAAACCAAGAGACATTAAGGAGAGGATTCACTGTGGGCTAAGAGCACATCCTACCTTTAGTACTTGCACTGATTTCTCCTCAAAATGGTGAGGAAATGCTGTCATTTCTCCACATCATCGCCAACAATTGGTATTATCAGATCTTTTATTTAGTTTTTGAATTTAAGATGTGTGAAATTATATCTTGTGATATTTTGCATTTTCCTAATTATGGGTGTGTTAGCATTTTCTCATATGCTTTTGGCCATGCAACTTTTCTCTTTTGTGAATTACTTAGTACAGTATTTTAGTATTTTGCCCATTTTTATGGAGTTGTCTTACTTGTAGTTTTTTTTTTTACATGAATATGAAAATTGTTCCGGTAACCTTCGTTCAATAACTCATTGTTGCTTATTACAAGATTTTAAGTTGTCATCACTGATGTATAAGACCACCTCTGTCATATGTTTCCTCAGATCTGCCCTGGGCTCCCAAAACTGTCCCTTTAATCAATTTGTCCAATTCTTGGCCAAGACTTTTTGGAAAGTGTTTGCGTACATCCTCACAGAATAGAACATTTTTGTTGTTGTTGTGAACGCATATCTGAGGGAGCTTTGACAATGCCTGCTGGTAAAGACTCCTTCTTAGCGTGGATTTGTTTGTGGGGTTTTTTATTGCTGTTCATCTGTTATTTTTAATTTCCTTGTTTGCACCTAGGAATTACCACTCCACACACAAATATTGTTTTTAAAGTGCAATTGTGTATTATGGATTACTTTTATTAAATATTTTAATTATAGCTCTACGTATTCCCATCAAAAGACATCCTCTTTGGTTCACTCCTGGATGTTGCCACTAATCTCACATTTTCCAAAAGTCTACTACACTTTAATTCCTAGGATAAATCTTACTTAGTGTTTAGATTTTAATGTTAAATTTGGTAATATTTTTCAGATATTATATTATTTTATTAAAAATATTAAGTTATAATTTTTTATTTATCTCATCTGGTTTTGGTATAAAGTTGTATAGGCTAATAATCAACAACTTTTAACACTTTATTATTCTCTGAAATTGTTTTTATTTTTTTTGAGTTGGAATCTCACTCTGTCACCCCGACTGGAGTGCAGTGGCATGCTCCCAGCCACTGCAGCCTCGACCCGCTGGACTCCAGCAATCCTCCCACCTCAACCTTCCAAGTAGTTGGAACTACAGGTGTGCACTGCCACGCCCGGATAATTTTTTTTGATTTATTGTAGAGACGAGATCTTGCCAAGTTGCCTGGGTGGGTCTCGAACCCTTGGGCTCAGGCAATCCACTTGCCTGGGCTTCCCAAAGTGCTGGGCCACCGCCTGGCAGAAACTATTTTTAAAAGATGACCGTATCTTTGTATTTTGTGTGTTAATATTTAGATGATCACTAAAGTCATCCGAGCTGTATAGGGTGTTTTATTTGGGGAGGGGCTAGAAGACATTTTTGGTAATTGCTTCAGTTTGAATAATTTTGAAAATATTTTCAGGTGGTCTATTTCTTCTTGAGTTAGTTTTGGAAATGCATCATTTTTTTTTTCTTAAAAAGGGCATATTTCATCTAAGAGTAAAAATTTTCCCCCAAATCCTATTACTATACTTTCTATTTTTTTTCTAAATTCTTTATTCATACCTTTTGTGTGTGTGTGTGTATGATTTTATTTATTTTTCCTTGTATCTATTCTTTTCCTAATCAACCATTCTAATGATTTATTTGTCTATTCAAAAAATAGACAAAACAGCTTTTCATTTTTTCATCCTCATTATTAAAAATTGTAAACGCCAAGTGAGTTAACACATTGAAGTCTTTTAGAATACTGCCTTGCATAGATTAAGTATGCAATGACTGAGAGCTGTTATTACTGTTATTATGATTTCTATTTTATATTATCAAATTTATTAGTGACATTTATATTTTTATAATTTATTTTATTCAGATTTTGTTATTCTTTCTTTTACTTCTAAAGTTGAATTTTTCTTTGTCATGTTTAGTCTTCATTTTGTATCACTGTTAGTATTTATGCATGTGGATTTTTCTCTGAAATAACGAACTCTTGCAAAAGTGCTGATATTTACAGTTTTCATTTCATTAGTATTCACTACATTTCTTTACTGCTCAGATTTTCTGTAATCTTAAATTTGACTTTTACTTTTAGACAACAAGCTTTTATAGATTTTTAAAAATTCTTTTTTCCCCCTTAATTTTATTATTACATCTTCTTTAAATGTCTTCAGTTGTACCACCCTTCTGTCTTCTTGGAATTTACTAAGTTTTGTTGTAGCCTCATGTCTGACAGCTGTGAATGTCATAAAGGACCTTCCAAAGGCTCAGTCTCTTTCTCCTGAATTTAGAGTTAAATACACACACACGCACACATAATTGGGACTCCTTTATTCTTTTCTTTTATGATTTTTGTTTTTTAAGCATTTTTTTACCCATTTTATCAGGAGTATGAGAGAGAAATTTAATTTTGCTGCTATTGAATTTCTGTGTACATCTTAAGTTTTCTATTGTTTTGTCTTAAGAAATATTTTAGGGTTTTCGGGCAAAGTGGGGACAAAAGAGAGACCTGAATTTTACCTATGTGATGACCACTTGTATACCTAATCCTGAATTGTTCTCCACATCTTTAAAATAAAAAAGAAAGAAAAATTTTAGAGTTTTTTTTTTTTTTGGAGTTCAGATATCCATATCTACTAGATATTCGTTGTCATAATTTTCATTTTCCCTATATTATGTTTTAAAATTTTTCCCTCTAACTTCAATCCTGTCTTTTTCTCATTTTCTTTGATTATTCATTTTCTTATTGTCCTTGGTCTACATTTTTTTTTTTCAGCCACCACCTGCCCTGACCTCTTCCTCCTTCCCTCTGTCAAGTCACTTTGTCTTGCTGTCACTTTTGCATGATATAGAGTTGTAGTCTAGTCTGGGAGGGTCTCTTTTTTTACTTTCTTTTTCGCCCTTTACATTTTTATACACAACATAACAAAATTATATGTACTATAATTTTGTACTAATACAAAATTATATGTACTATACATACTTTTTAATACCTTACACATGTATATTTATGTCTACTGATAAAGTCCAAGAGTAGGAGTCATAATTTATGTTATCCTTTCTATTTTTCTTGCTGCTGCTTCTTCTGTTTCTCACCTTTACAATATTATTATTTTTCCCAGCTCTGTTCTGTGTTCTGCGTGCTTTTCTTTCTTTGATTATTCAAAAGTTTTGCTTGGTTTTTTTCACCTTAGTGGTTTCAGAAGTTACATATTACTTTCTTTTTTTTTTTTTTTTTTTAAGTCGGAGTCTCACTCTGCCACCCAAACTGGAGCACAGTGGCCACTCCCGGCCACCGCAGCCTCGACCTGCTGGACTCCAGCGATCCTTCCGCCTCAGCCTTCCAGGTAGCTGGAACAACAGGCGCGCGCTACCATGCCCGGCTAATTTTTTTTTTTTTTTTTTTTTTTTATTGTAGAGATGAAGTCTCACCAAGTTGCCCAGGCAAGTCTTGAACCAGCGGGCTCAGGCAATCCACTCACATCAGCCTTCCAAAGGCGCGGGATTACAGGCTGAGCCACCAAGCCTGGCTACATATTACTTTCAATCCCTTCTTCTAGAATGTGTTGACTGAGCAGCTGAAAAAAATATGATTGCCCTTTTTTCAACTTTATCTGTTTTTCCATCCTCTGCTTTATTACCAGAATGGGATTGCTTATATTATTTAAATTGTGTATCTTGAACTAGGTATTAAAGATCAGCATATGACAATATCACATAATTTCTGTTCCGGTTGCTATACCAAATTTTGATTTCATGTTACATACTATTTAAGCATTTCGATATGCACTCACATATGTATTCATATTATTGTATTATTTATGTCATAGTATCTATACACTATATACATGATATGCCCCAAATTATCCCACATATATAGATTAGTTGCATAGTAGATAGATAGAACATTTATATCATGTAAACTGCATTACATTCTGGGTTTTGTTGTTGTTGTTTTGAGTTGGAGTCTCATCCAGACTGGAGTGCAATGCCACACTAATGGCCAGTGTCGACCCTCTGGGCTCCTAGCTGGAACTACAGCGTGCTATCACGCTAATTTTTTATTTATTTTAGAGACAAGGTGTCTTCAGGTTGCCCGGGCTGTTCTCAAACCCGCGGGCTCCGACAATCCACTCGCCTTGGCCTCCCAAAGTGCTGGAATTATGGGCTGAGCAACCGAACCCGGCCACAATATGTTCTTTAAATCCACAGTTGTTTCTACCTTAGTCTTACAGTTAAATGGAGTTAATACTCATGGGTAATACTTTTGCCCACATTTTCCACTGGTCTCCTGGCTATTGACGTCTTCTCGCCATTTCTTCACAATGAGCTCCAGAGGACTGCCTTCTGCAAGTGCTTTTATATTTGGAAACATTTGTCCATTTCTTTTTCATCAAACAGAAGTCTTTAGATAGGTACATACATATTTTTACATAGATAGATAATCCTGGTTGCCTTCTTAGTTTTATTTTCTTTCCATGGCATGAATTGTCCATGGATCAGTCATTGCAGGAAGACAATTGGAAGCTATGGACAGCAGCCCTGTTCCCGTGTAAAAAGAATTCTCACTGACTGACAGTAAGGCTCCCTGGGACCGTGTGTGTGTGTGTGTGTGTGTGTGTGTGTGTGTGTAGAGAGAGAGAAAGAGAGAGAGTTGCTAACAATTTACATTATTTCTCCCCTACTCTGCCTCATTTACTGACCACTTCCTGCAAATATGGGATATACGTTTGCATGTTTCCTTACTTTTTTCTGTCTTTCCAAACAGCCTCCCAGAGGTTCTCACTGACAGTTCAACTACCTAGTTTTAATTGTTGCCAACAACAAGCAGTCATTACTTCTCTATGGGATGCCCAACTATTTTGGAAAACCACGTCCTGCCTGCTTTGTCAGAGATAAGCTAGCACAGATGCACTTTCTCAACATCCTCCCAACACCCTATTTGATAAATCACTGCAATTGGCAGCTCTTGAACATTTATTGTGGCTTGGGACTATAAAGATGCCTCTTTGTCTTTTGGTTCTGTGAGAATGATGTCTGCATTAATTTCTTTTCTTCACATTTTTTCTTTTAGAGTAATTTCCAAGAAGTAAATAACATCCTTGTCTCCCCTGTAATTATTCTATAACTGGAATTTTATTCCACTGGTTTTGATTTGTAGTATTTTAATGATTCAGTTTTAAGTATTTTGTTGATTTATGTAAGAATTTAATTTTCAGTTCTGCAGAGTGGATTTGGGGCTAGTTTTAAAATGAATTGTAATTATATTTCCTCAGGATTAAAGACTGATTTTGAGTAATATTTTGAATTTGTTGATTTCCTTTTTGACAGAGAAATTTTTTTTATTTCGTAAATGTTTTATGTGTGCTTGCAAATGACGAGTATTGTTTTTATTTTGGGTGTACATAATCAGACGGCTCAATAATGATGCTTTTAGAAATCTTTTTCATGTCAAATCATTTTTTAGAGAAGTAGTTTAAAATTATCTCAATGCTATTATAGTTTTGTTATTCTGGCCATTTTATTTTCTGTCTTTATTATTAGATGCAAACTAACTTCCATTGTTTTAGCTTTTTGGTATAGTTACTATGACATAGTAATTCATGATACAAAAATAATATCTTTATATCCCACACATTCAACTCATATTAAACTCTTTTTAAAAAATTGTATTGCCACATCAGCTTTCTTTTGGTTAGACTTTTATTGTGGTTTCCAATCTATTATTTTACAATTTTAGTGTACTTGCCTGAAACTTTTCCCCTAAAATGTATGTAGAGAATTTAAAACGTCTAAGTTCAATTTCTTATAGTTTTAGTAGGCAAGTTTAATCCATTCAAATATATTGTGACTACTGATATTATAAATTATTTTCTACCATCTTATTTTCTATTTGATTACTTTTTAATGCTTGTCCTGACTTTTGTAGATTAAATCATTTTAACAGATTATTTTTCCTCTGTTACTCTTTTGAAAGGTATGCTTAATTTTTCTTCATTCTTTAAGAATTACGCTTACATTCTAGCCTGCTTATGGGATTGGATATTTTTGCAACAAAGCTAACAATTATTCCATCCACACCCTCATCACTGACAAGGATTTTAGTTATCTTCTTTAGGACTCTAAGCTTCACGCAGAGGACTCAATTCCAACTCCCTAATGTGCTGCAGGGTGGCTGTACTCTCAATTACAGTTTTCTCAGTACTAAAAGTATAGTTACTACATTTTTCAACTTCAGTGCATTGTATGGTTTTAAACTTGTTTTCATTTCTGGAACCTGAAGATTTATCTTACTGTTTTTGTTATTGTTCTGTTTTGCTGCTGTATTTTGCAGAACATTTGTGCATGTGTAATGTGTTCATGGAGGATGTTTTCTTCATATTTTATCTTTGTCCTCTTGTCCCTTCCTTATGCTTACAAATAGTTAACATCCTGCTCCCTGGGGGGTAAAAATGTCCTGATCTGTAGCATTTTCCCGTTTGTATAGTATTAATACTCCTACTGTGGTCAATTTCAAACTACCTACATGACAGTACACTCTAAAAATTCCTGAAAATGTAACTATCATCTCTCGCAAGTCACAATGAGTCAGCTTTACAATACTACTGCTAAATTATTGACATCATTAACATTTGAGAAACTCTGATATTTTAATTCAGTGGAACTCTTGGAAGACTTGGGGAAGTGTATTTGTAAATACATTCTCACGATTCTGGTTCATGAGTCTGTGAACCCGTCATTAAAAATCATATTCTTTGGTAAGCAGTTTTAGCAAGAAGGTAGGTTGGAAGAGGCAATAGTTACTGCTTATGAGAAGCCTTATTTTTAGTTGCTATGAACTGGTATTTTGTTTCCTCTTTTAAACATCTTCTTTATAAGCCCCTGGCTTTACCACCTACCTTAGTTAAAACACCACCATTTTTTGAGTTGCTTATGCTAAAAATGTAAAGTGTGACCCTTTGATGCCTCTGCAACTCCTATTAATTCTAAAGCATATGTCCAATTAATCTGCTTCTTTCCATTTCTGTATGATTCACTCTAATCAAGCCACCATTAATGTTTACCTACATCCTCACTGCCCAGTATTGTGGCTAGTCACATATGGCTATTAAAGATGGCTAGTCTGAATTGAATGTCATAGGTAAATGCACACTGTATTTCTAAGAGTTGGTATCCAAGATAAAATGTAAAATACGTCATTAATACTTTTACATGTGATTGCATGTTGAAATGATAATATTTTGAATGGTCTGAGTTAAATAAAATATATTAATAAAATTGATTTCTTTTTAATTTCTTTCCTCTATTTTTTATTTTAAAGATGTGAGGTACAATTCAGGGTTAGGTATACAAACATTGATTATGCAGTTACCCTTGTTGATGAAGTGTGCCCCTCCCTCTCCTAGCAGTTTCCCTCAACTGCCAATCCCACCCCCCTGTTCCCCGGCAGTTTCCCACTACTGCCAATCCCTAATAAAATTGATTTCACCTATTTCTTCTACTTTTAAAACTGCCGCTATTAGACAAATTGAAATTTACATATGTGGCTTGCGTTATATATTATATTGACCTAAAAGAGCTGAACTAAACCTCTGTAATAACCTCCAAATGGTTTCTTGCCATTCCCTTTTCCCTCCTCCTCTACCACTAGCACTAACAACTAGTCCCTAGACAAGATACAATCTTTAAAAATGGCAAATCAGGTATGTTCCTCTCCTAGTCCAATATCTTTCCATTTCATTTAAAACAAAATGGAATCTCCCTACTGTGGCTTTTGAATTTCTGTAAGAACGAGCCTCTGTCTAGCCTTCTGACATCCCACGGTAAGTTGCCTGGGAGCTTCTTTCCCTTCGCACAGTGATCATTCCTTCCTCATTTCTTTGCGTTTGCAGGTTCCTCTGGTGAAATTCCATTCCCTCAGAGCTTGTATGACTCACTCCTCTTCATTCACCGTAAATGTCATCTCTTCACTTTTTTAGAGTGGTAATCACTGTGTTACTTTAACATGTCTTGCCATCTCCATGGGAGGTTTAACTAGCTAAAAATATCCTACTCTTTGTATACCTCTGTTCTTAACAAGATTTGTTGTAGGAATGATAGAATAGAATGAGACAGTCTTACATTCAAATGGGGGTTCCGTCATTTATTAACTGTATAACATTGAGGAACATTCTTAACCCTTATTCAGTCTTGGTCTACTCCTCATTAAAATGGGATTAATGTAAAGTACAGCACTTGATCCATAGTTTATGCTCCATAAATCGCAATTGTTATTAGAACTATCATTGCCGTTATTATTATTATTATTTTTTTTTGAGTTGGAGTCTCACTCTGTCGCCCAGACTGGAGTGCAGTGGCCGCTCCCGGCCACCGCAGCCTCGACCTGCTGGGCTCCGCGATCCTTCCGCCTCAGCCTTCCGAGTAGCTGGAACTACAGGTGCGCGCTACCACGCTCGGCTCATTTTTGATTTATTGTAGAGAAGTGGTCTCACCAAGTTGCCCAGGTGGCTCTCGAACCCGCGGGCTCAGGCAATCCACTCACCTCAGCCTCCCAAAGCGCGGGATGACAGGCTGAGCCACCGAGCCCGGTTGCTATTATTATTATTAATATAGGCTAATTAAAATGTGGAAAAGTCACAAAGACAAATTCATAAAAGAGATACATTTTTATCACTGAGAAAAATTACTTAGGAGCTACTTTAAGAGAAGAAGTTTGGATTTTTTTTCTTTTGTAGCAATATCAATTGCCAAATTCATTGAAATTATGTCACTGTTATTTTGGGAATGCAGTCAAACATTCTTACAATGTATGATGTTCTTGGTCTAAAATTTTACATTAAATTTATATTAAAAATATTAATCCCTAATATATCGCTTTCACATTCTCTCTCTCTGTCTTTCTCTCTATCTCTCTCTGTCTCACAGACACACACACACCCCTCAAAATTTCAATTAGAAAAGCTATAAACAATATTAATCTAATTTGGCTATTAAAAGGCATGGAATATATTGTATATTCTAAATAATTTAGCAGCAGAGAAAGTTCTAACTATATTTAGTTCAAAATAATCTAAACATATTTGATCCATTGATTCTTTTCAGCAATTTTAACCTATTTTCTTCCCTTTTATGTAAGTTGTGAGAAACACACTTTGGAAAATGAGGATTTTAGGTAATTCTCAAGATCCTATGAACCACTGATGAAAATAAAGTGAAAAATAACTATGCTAAACTTTGTGTAGTCTAACTGGACTTGGTTAATTTATAACCCATGTTCAATGCTACTTAAGACCACCACCACCACCAACAACAATAGCAGCAACAGCAAGCCTGACTTTGGAATGCACCATTGTTCTACCTTGACCAAAAGACAGACCTTATCACACTGTTTGTCAGCCCTTTGATCTCAGAGCAGGAGATCAGGTCTTGAAAAGAGAATTTTGGGCTAAGGCAAGGGAATTTTTTCCTTTTTGTGGCCAGGGTAGAGTTTTACCTAGACTGTGAGACATAGAGATGCCAGAAACAGTCCCCATTGTTAAGGGTGGCTAGTTCTGGTCACGTGTTGGTTATGGCTTGGAATCCAAACCAATCCAACCCTACCTCCTGAGTCCAAAGCATGAGATCAAAACCCAAGAATCAGAAGCCGGGACCACAAAGAACTGAGACAAAATGAGTTGAAAGCAAATGAACTAGTCCAAGGCATTGGGTTCCAACAGGGCAGGTATGTCAGATATTTTTGTTTACTGACACCAGCATAAGTCAGCCTGAATTTCAGACACAGGATCAGGGCGAAAACATTATTGCAGCACACATTGCTTCCTAACTTCCATATAAAATCAGCCCTGACTTCAACTGAAATCTGTTTTTTTTATTGTCCACATCTATATAAATTAAAATTATGTATTTTAAATATGATTCTTCTATGATGCTTGGTATAATGCTATTTCTCAGCTTTTACTTCTTTCAGTTAAAAGGAAAATGGGCAGCGCTTGGTGGCTCAGCCTGTAATCCCAGCACTTTGGGAGGCTGAGGCGTGTGGATTGCCTGAGCCCATGGGTTCGAGACCAGCCCGAACAACTTGGCGAGATCTCGTCTCTACAATAAATAAAAAATCAGCTGGGTGTGGTAGTGCATGCCCATAGTTTCAGCTACTTGGAAGGCTGAGATGGAAGGATTGCTGGAGCCCAACGGGTCATGCTGGGGTGGCCGTGAGCATGCCACGGCACCTCAGCCTGGGCGACAGAGTGTGACTCCAACTGAAAAATAAAAAAATAACAATAAAAAAAATAAATAAATAAAGGAAAACAACTCCTTTAAACTTCATTCTTAGAAAACCATGCACTCAGATAGTTTGAACTACTAGCTAAGAAGTAAATTTTTACACATATTTGAAAAGCTATCAATCTTGAAAAGTTGACAATAAGTATTTTCTAGATGCTTGTTTCTAATTTATGACAGTTGGTAACAATAATCTTCCACTTTGTTTAGAAATGCTAAAATATAATGTAATTGTTTAATGCTTAAAGTAACCAAAAGCATTTTATTCCTTCTTAATTTTCTCTATCTTATCCTATTTGCCCAGACTGGGAAAAAGAATGACAAGCATTGCAAAATTCTGTTTTGAAATCGTTCAGTTTCTGACTTTATTTCCAGAGAAATTTGAGGCTTGATCACTTGAGGAGATTTAACACAAAAGAAATACCCCAGATTAATGGGCTGTGTATCTTGCATTATAAATTGACAATTGAGCAGAAATGTACCTGGAATGTTCCTACTGACAAGATTGCCTCCTACTACCTGTTTCCATAGTAGATTTCAATGTTAGAGTTTTGTTTTTACTGATATCCATCCACACATTCTCAATCCTTTAAGCCTGAAGGTTTCCCGGCGTACCTGGATGACTGGCTAGAGATGGAAGAAAAGAAAAATTGATACCTGAAATTTCTAGTTTTCATTTGTTCAAATTTATTTTTACTCATTTTAAAGACATGGGGTACAATTTAGGATGAGGTAGATAAGTGGTCATCACACATGTAAAGTCTAGGCCCACCTTCGGTCGTCACTTCACCTGGTTTGAGATCAGGTACCCTTATTAATATTATGTGCCCCCCCTTCCCTGGCAGTGACCCACTACTGCCAATTCTTTTCTTCAGGTATTATGGTAAATGTTCAGGGTCCGCTTATAAGTGAGAACATGCAGTACTCAGTTCTTTGTTTCTGTGATAGCTCGATGAGTATTACAGACTCCAAATCCACCCAAGTTGCTGTGAAGTCCATAATTTTGCTCTTCTTTATGACTGTGTGGTATTCCAACATGCATTTGTACTGTGTTTTTTTAATCCAGTCCAGAGTCTATGGGCAGCATGGTTAGTTCCATGTTTTTGCTATTGTGACTCATATTGCAATAATCATGCATGGGCGGATATCTTTATTTATTTTATTTTCTTATTTTACTTTATTATTTTATTTTTTGAGTTGGAGTCTCACTCTGTCGCCCAGGCTGGAGTGCAATGGCACACTCACAGCCATCACAGCCTCGACCTGCCGGGCTCAAGCTATCCCTCCGCCTCAGCCTTCCAAGTAGCTGGAACTACAGACATATGCCACCACACCTGGCTAGTTTTTCTTGTGTGATTTATTGTAGAGACAAGGTCTCACCAAATTGCCCCGGTTGTTCTCTAGCCCCTAGGTTTAATCTTCTCACCTCGGCCTCCCAAAGTGCTGAAATTACAAGTTTGAGCCACCGTGCCTGGCCAGATATCTTTTTTATAGAATGATTTGAGTTCCTCCGGGTATATTCTCAGAAGGGGGATTGTTGGCTCATATGGAAGGTTGATTTTTAGATCTTTAGGAATCACCGCACTGTTTTCCACAGAGATTGTACTTGTTTACACTCCCACCTTTCAGTGGGAAGCATTCCCTTTTCCCTGCGTCCTCTCCAGCATCTGTTGTTTTTTGAGTTACTGCTGATGGCCATCCTGACTGGAGTTAGGTGGTATCTCAGTGTGATTTTAATTTCTATTTCTTTGACGATTAGTGAGACTGAGCATTTTTTCATGTATCCGTTGGCTGCTCATGTGTCTTCTTTTGAGAAGTGTCTACAAGAAAATGCTATTGTCTCACCTGAGGTGAGAAATTAGTTATATCCTGTAACTAAATATTCTTAGACCCACACGTGTGGCTCTTTGTAGAAAATCTGTTAAGGTTTTACAACATATGGAAAAGGAAGAAAATATATCATGATCAGGGACGTTGGCTTCTTAAGTTGATCCCCAAGAATGTCTCCTCCAAGATAAAACAAAATCAAATTCAAGTTACCATTTTGATGACATATCCCAAATGGCCATTACAAAGAGCTTTTAGTGTTACTGTCCCACTACATTCCAAAAGACAGACACTTACTATAGCCTCAAGTCCAAAGGAAACTAGGCTGTAACCCAAAGGAAGTCAGGCAGTTGTGTGAGAAACAAAAGCACTGATTAAGTTCTGGGCCATTTTCCTCATGCTGTAGACTTGTAACATAATATTCTCCTAGATTCTCCTGGAACTACAGACATATGCCATACTGGACACCATGAGCTAAACCTGGCCCACATATATAACATGTGCAGCCCATTTCTGAGAAACATATGACATATAAAGAAAAATATACAAAACATATGTACAATTTAAAAATAAATAATAGAATAAACACTCATCACCCAACATGCAGATTAACAAAGAGAACATTATTTTATCCTCCCGTCCCCTGTGTGACCTTCCCATATTGCATTCCTTTCTATGATAGACAAAATAATGACCTCTCAAAGATGTCAACGTTCTAATCCCCAGAACCTATGGATAGGTTATCTTACATGGCAAAAGGGACTTTGCATATGTGATTAAAATAAGGACTTTGAGATGGGCTGATTATCCTGGATTATCCAGATGGGCACAATGTAAATAACAAGATTCTTAAAAACATTTTTTTTTTATTTTGAATTTGTGGGGTACAATTCAGGGTCAGGTATACAAATGTTCCTTATGCAGGCACCCCTGTAACACCAAGAGTCTTATAGAAGGGATGCAGGAAGAATCAGAGCCAGCAAAGAAAGATGTAATGAGGGAACTAAAGGTTGATGGGTCATGAACCAAGGAATGTGGAAGTCTTCTAAAAACTGGAATAAAAAAAGGAAACAGACTGTCCCCTGAAGCCTCCAGGAGAAATTCAGTCCTACCAACAGTTTGATTTTACACTTCTGAATTCTAGAACTGTAATAGATAAATGTGTGTCATTCTGAGACACTGGGTTTGTGGTAATTTGTTAAAGCAGCCATAGGACTCTAATATACCCTCCTTCCTCTGGAAATAACCAGAATTTTGACTTTTCTGATACTCCTTCACTTGCCTGCTTATTTGATTTTAAAATTGTATGCCTATGCATATATCTCTAAACAATTTACTATTAATTTTGTAAACCTGAGTAGCAAGCACATACCCAACTGTGTAAGGACAGGGTAATACTGCTACAAGTTATGTGAGAAGTCCACTTAGAAAGCAACTGAGCAGTAGCTCTGGTTTTAGTTCCCTGAGAGTTTACAAATTCTCTTTCTGGGGATATGAGGGGGCCAGTTCATGAGTGAGGCATGAGTATCCCAAGACTCACCAAGCTGGTTCACCTGGCACAGCTATACTATGAGCCTTGTAGCAAATATCTGGCAGAAGTATCTTCACTAATATGCTTCAGCGACTAAGCTCACAAAGGCTTATCTCCAGCTCTGAAGCCTAAGACAGAGATAAATATGTAGCATTCAGTAAATAACCTCATTTGGCCCAGATAATGGGGAATGTAAGGGAGAGGATGGATTACATCAACATATGATGAAGATAAACCAATAACACATTAGAGTTGGGCCAGGCATTCCCGGGCATTCTGTCTTCAGGTTTAAAGAAGGTGGATAGGCAGCACACGTGTAAATGGAGTCTTGGATCACATGTGTCATCTAAATTGTGCACAGTTCCTCCCTTTCACTCTCATCTTGGAGGCTTATTTTTCTCTCTCTTCTCTTAGATGCACTGTTTCCTATAACTGGTGTCTCCTTTCTTGGATTACGGTCTCATTGTGATGCTGCATGTCCTTTCTTAGCTTTCTGAGAATGGGTGAATGGCAAGTAATCGTCTGAGGCCTTGCATTTTGAAAATGTCTTTTTTGTTTCTGCCTTAGGTGTGATTGATCAGTTGGTTGGAAATAGGATTCTGTGTGCTTTTTTCACAGCGTCTAGAAGGCACTATTCTACTGCCTTCTTGATTCCAGTGTCAAGTCCAGGGTAATTTTGATCCCTGATCCATTGTATATGACTTGCTCTACTCTCAACCAGGACTCTGTACTAAAAGTTTTAAACTATGGTCTTTGGTATAATTCTATTTTCATCTGCCGGGCTGGACAACTAAAAGGTGGACATTGTGTTTAGAAAAATTTCTTGATTAAATTTTATTCTGTGGTTCTCTTTTTAAAAATAACTCTTGTTATTTATATTTTGGATACTTTGGGCTGGTTTTCCAATATTTTAAAAACACTTATTACTTACCTTTTTTGAATCACTTTGACATTGTTTCTACTTTCTCGAGAAAGTAGAAACTTTGTATTTTATCCTCTGTATTGAGTTTTTCATTTATTTTTTGACATGTTTTTAATATCCCCAAGCTCCTCCGTGTTCTCTAAATGTTTCTTTATGGCATGTTTTTCTTGTTTCATAGAGGTTATATCTTGTTTCTAAAAATGTGAAAGCTAAGTCCCACTTTGAGGGTTTGTATTTACTGTACTCTCTTCCACCTTTCTCTGTTTCTTTAGACCCCTATCTTTCTTGTTAGAGGATTTTTTTTTGCAGCGATCTGTTGATTTTTGACTGTCTACTCAGTGAAGAATAGCAGAGACTAACTCGCCAATTAGAGTCATGCTGCTGGAACTGCTGTTAGTTTTTCTGTAGAATAATTTTGTCAGGAGAGCATTGGTTTAGTATCTCTTGATGCCCGTATCTTGAGAGAATACCGACTGGATTCCCAGGAGGACATTTCCCCCATTTCCTGTTTGAGGATTAAAGGTCCAGTCACCAGGATGTTTGGAGCCAGATAAAGGAAGAAGGCAGAGGTAAAGGGCGCTTCCCTCCAAGATTCAAGATACATGTGGCGACTTTATCCCCAGTTTTCACTTACTGCAGCATCTACCGTCTCATCCCTGCCTGGCATCCCTCAGGTCACAGAACAAACCTACAAATATTGAAAGTGTTGGGAAGAAAATTTGCTCAGAACGCTGTAGAGTAGGCATCTAGGAATCTCCATGCTTCTCAGGCAGCCTCTCGACCCTTCGGATGTTAACTGTCCTGCCTTCTCCCCCAGTGGCAGAAGCACCGGGTGCCACATACTGAGCACCAGATAGATTCAGACAGAATGCAACTTTTCTCATTCCAAACTTGGAATTTAGCTCTTTGGGGTCATTTGAGTCAGTAGATACCGGGCCATTCCTTTATCTGTTTCCAAATTTTTTGCATTACTGACCCTCATCAGTTTTCCATATCCTTGAGGTTTATGTCTTTTTAAAATGCATGATTGTACTTTTAGTGGGATTTTTGAAAGAAAGAAAATGAGTAAGTCTGTGTGTGTATGTAATGTAGTTAGTTTGTCAATATTTAAAATAAGATAGTGAGAATGGTATAGATCAAAATACAGATTTGGAGCTTCTCTTGACAGACAGAAAGATTTGCTGACACGAGACCCGTGACAATGGTTAGCTGTATTAAGTCGGCAACTGCGTTCTTTATGAGCATGCATTTTTTAAACAGTCCCCACTACTCCCTACTGTCTTACACCAAGAATGTTTTTTTTTTTTAAGGTTTTTTATTTTAAAGATGTAGGATACAATTCAGGATTAGGTATACAAATGTTCATTATGTAGGTACCCTTGTTAATGAGGTGTGCCCTCCCTCCCCCAGCAATTTCCCACTACTGCTAATCCTCTTTTTTACAGTATTTCAATAATTGTTCAAGGTTTGCTTATGTGTGAGGACATGTGATACTCAGTTTTTTGTTTCTGTGATAGATCATTCAGTATTATAGACTCTAAGTCCAGCCAAGTTGTTGTGAAGTTCATAATATTGTGCTTCTTTTTGGCTGTGTAATATTCCATCATTTATATGTACCATTTTTTAAAAATTCAATCCTCTTTAGATGGGCAGCACCGTTGGTTCCATGTTTTTGCTACTGCGAATAATGCTGCAATAAACAAGCGTGTGCAAGTATCTTTTTCATAGAGTGATTTGAGTTCCTCCAGGTATATTCCCAGTAGGAAGATTGTGAGTTTGTACGGAAGGTTGATTTTTAGGCCTTTTTTTTTTTTTTTGAGTTGGAGTCTTACTCTGTCGCCCAGGATAGAGTGCGTTGGCACGCTCACGGCCACCCCAACATTGTCCCGCTGAGCTCTGGTAATCCTTCTGCCTCAGCCTTCCAGATTTTTAGATCTTTTAGGAATAGCCAAGTTGTTTTCCACAAAGGTTGTATTCGTTTACACTCCCACCAACAGTGAAGAAGTACCAAGAGGGTTTTATTCATTTCTGGTACTTACTTGGCCTCTGGAGTGTAAGCAATAACCATACATGAATCAGATAAAAGAGCAATGCTCCTTAACCTTTGTGTCATGAGGACGATATCTAAATGTGAACTTTGTGTGTGTTTCCTACTTTGTAGTCTCCTTGTTTGTACCTCTCGTATGCTCTTAGCTCATGCTGTCTTGTTTTAAAAACACATCTGTGTCATATTTCTTCTAGTAGGCTGAGCTCAACCACGGCAGAGCTTATGCCCTGTTTGTTGCTATGTACTCAGGTAGACATACTAGAACTCAGTAGGTACTAAAACATGAACACTGAATGAATTAACATGTATATCATGTTATTAACATGTATAACATGTTAAGCAATGTGTTTAATGCTCTCGATGATCGTTTTCTAGTATGTTCTTTGGAGGATAAGTTTTATATGTTAATAATTTTATACCCTGAATTGGACCCCACATCTTTAAAATGTTTAAAAAGTATATAACTATGTCACCATTTTAAAGAATGATAATTTTTATACAAAGAGAATAGTTCCATGATCATTATACATTTGGGAACTGTTTGATTAAGCAAAAGCTAAATGGTTTATTTACTGCATTCATTCCCAAGCCTTCGTTACTTTATTAATTTATCAATAATATCTTACATGCCTCACATTTGCTGGTGATTATGCCAGCTATTTCAATGATAAACAATATTTACACTTATCCTGTTATTGTGGACCCTAAACTCTAACAATATGCCAACAGAAGAATTGATGGACTGTTTTCCCTCTAATTTATTTGAACAATGACTCTCTTTTTGAGGAGCATCTCATGGTACTAGTATTTCATGGAACACCCTTTGGGAAACCTGGCTCTAGCCATAAAAATAACTATTTTAATTCAGAAACTAGTTGGGAATTTTTATGTGCAATTAGTTCCAGGCCCTGTAGTAAATGGGGACTAATAGATTATAAATAGTACCAGATAAAGTACTCCAAACTCAACTCCTTTTAAGAAAAAGTGGTGGAAAAACTAGCTCCCAATGGAAATATAAATCAACTCCGAGGGGAACCAATGACTTCACTTACCATTCAACTTTCCAAGCTAACCTCAGAAGGTAAAATGCAAATACATTATCATCTATACAGAATATTATCCAAACAGGACCCAGACACTGAATGGTGTCATGCAGAAATTGGCATGGTTTTGAAGGTCACAATGCTGTTGAAGATGCTGCCGTGCCTTCTCAGTGAGTCGCATGTTGTAGCAAGACATACCATGACAGATGTTTTTCACATACCAACCAACCTGAGTTACCCAATCTCAAATACCTCAAACTCACAGAGTATATCTTGGAGGAAGGCCAAATTCTATTAATTAACTTTTATCTCTCTCTTGCTCTTTTTCTCTCTCTCACACACACTTGCCTTCTTTTTTTAATGCAATAAAGTTTCAGCAAACCTCAGGAATCTAATGTTTATTTTAATTAGTAATAAACTTTTGAACAGAATAACGCATGGAGGTATAGTATATTACCATATTGGCATCCATCCCTACCAGATAAATGCAAAAAATATCATCCGTGACTTTTAAAAAAATTCATTTATTTTTATTATTTTACGATTTTTTTTTTTTTTGCATATGACAGTTCTCATTTCAAGTAAAACAGTAGTTGCAGGATTCTTTAGAGGTTATAGATTCCATCAATGACACGACCTAAAAATTCCTAAAAATTCCTAATTATATTGAATAATATTACACCCTACATTTTTTATTATGACACAAAAGTATATCAATAAGCCTTCAGAGAGCTCTCTAAGACTAATAATTCCTCATATGGTGAAAAAGTGCAGAAGAACACAAAATGGTAGATACACAGCTTCTGCCCTAAAGGGACATACATTTTAATTTAAACAAGGCCACGGCGAGTTGTATTCACAAGTTGGCCTGGTAGGGAAAAGAGCAACACAGAGGTAAGTTGCTTTGCTTTAATTATTTACTTTTGTATGTTCAATTTAAAAAGGGAAAAGGGCCATTTTTTGTTGTTTTTTTTTTCCCCAATGGGTACCATAGGAGTAAAAATAAAAACAACCCAACAGTTATTGTAGGGCTTATAGGAAAATAATAGTAATGGCGTTAATAAGTAATAGACATTTGCTGACTGTTTACTATGTGTCAATTAGTTCATCTTCATATTGTGCTAATCTTGGCAACGGTCCAAAAGGGAGCTGTTTTTATTACCATCGTATTGATGGGCAAAACTAGACTCCAAAGTATTTGCATAAATGACTCTATAGCTAGTTGAATGGAAAACTTGGACTGAGTCTCTTCCAGTCTAACCCTAAAGTCACAGCTCTTTCTACCGTGTCAATTCCCTCTATAAAAAAAAATAGCCATATTCAAAGCTTTGCCTGCCAGGTGTAAGCACCTCGCTGAAACCCCAAAAGCTAGCTGCTAGTGTCTTATGCTGAGCAAGGGCCACCTCCTGACTGATATCTCTGGGTTAGAATACATATCTGAAAATCATTAGCATGCTGACACTGGCATGGGAGACCAAATCTTCCTTGGCATACAGAGGAAGCTCTACAAAAGAAATCTAAATATTTGATCACACTTCGAAATAACATCCCAGTCTCTAAGGACACTTACTGCCAACCTCTGCCCCAGAACCAGGATCCAGTTGCCAAGAAGCCAGCATCTTATTATAACAATGTTATTTTCCTACATAGCTATGCTGGCCTGATAGAATCATTTCGTCACCACGTGACAAGTCACCGGCACAGACTTGTCTGGGAATCAGTGGCTGGGGGCTGCTAACCGGCCTGGACAGGTTGAGCCGAAGAGATGGATATAGAAGCAATTAAAACACACATCCACTCACGCACATGTGCCCCAGCGCGTGCGAATGTGACACACACACACACACACACACACACACACACACACACACACACACACGCTCCACCATTATCACCAGCCCACTCAAACACCTGTAGCTTCGTTTGCAATTAATAAATTAATTAAAATGTTCTCATGGGAAAATGCCTTAGTGAAACCATAGGTTTATTGTAATGAAACTCAGCATGCAGAGGTGCGCTATAATAATACTGATCATACCAGGAAGTGAAGTTATTGGTTGGTTGTTTTATGTATGCAGAGCAGAGATATATGTTTTACTGCTGTTTTCCCCCTTCCTCTTTGCCCTCTTTGATTGACTAATGTCTGCTGAGAATATGGTCCAAACTAAATTAAAGGAAAGGGAAGGAAAGAGTCTAATAGCAAAAGCCATCTCGGTGACAGCAGTCTTTGTTTTCATGGTTATGTCCTTCTCAAAATCAACGCTAAGAACAACGTGCACACAAAAAGGACTGGGTTGCAAGAAATTGAAAAATAATAAGAGTAAAATAATAAGCATTGAAAACTTTAAATGAAGAACATAATTATAATTTTTTCCACTTAAAAATGTATCCCTAGCCGGGCTTGGTGGCTCAGTCTGTAATTCCGTGCCTTTGGGAGGCTGAGGTGAGTGGATTGCCTGAGCCCGCGGGTTCGAGACCCGCCTGGGCAACTTGGCGAGACCTCATCTCTACAATAAATCAAAAAATCAGCCAGGCGCGGTAGCACACGCCTGTAGTCCCAGCTACTCGGAAGGCTGAGGCAGAAGGATCACTGGAGCCCAGCAGATCGAGGCTGCGGTGGCCGGGAGCGGCCACTGCACTCCAGTCTGGGTGACAGAGTGAGACTTCAACTCAAAAAAAAAAATGTCTTCCTTGGCATAAGCTACCATGATGGAATCAGAGAGTGGAAGCCAGGTATAGATATATTTCTCTTCAACATTCACTGGATTAACTGATGTTATTACTGATGCATAGAATTGTGCAAATCAATTATGATGTGTACAATTATCAATTAGATACAATTTAAGGTCATCTTTCCATGACTCATTGATGCTAACAGAGGTACTTATTTAATAACCTGAATATTAATTCGTGTCTCATTGTTTCATTCATTGCATCTCCATTGATTCAATTATTCACTCTTTCATTTATTCTTAAATATCCAGTTCCTTTTGCTTGCTCATAGTCCTCAAGGAGTTTACAGTCTCGAACAAAGTTTTCGACCTCTATTCTGTGGATGATTTAAGCCCAATCATTTTTTCTTGTGGTGAAGGGACGGCCCTGTGTATTGTAGAATGTTGTATCAGCATCCCTGGCTGCTACCTACCTGATGCCAGTAGCATTACCCTGCTTCCTCCTGGCTGTGACACCCCAAAATATGTCTCTAGACATTGTCAAATGTCTCCTGACTGGGCAAAATCAACTTCAGCTGAGAACTACAAGCTTTGGAGGCTTAGTGCCTTTTTCAAAATTCTTGAAGGTCCATAACTATGCTCTTTCTCTGCTATCCTCTAAACATAACACCCTGACACTATCTATAGGAAAGAAAAATAAGCCTTCTGACTCTGTGCTCTTCTCATTCCATGTATAATTAGTTCCTCAATGAGATGATTGTTCCTTACAGTGGCTGAGGCACACATTTCAAACCCATAATGTAACGCCACCAGGCTATGAGAGTAGGAAATCTAAAGTCTCACCTGCCAAAAAGACAGTTTGAAGAAGGAAAATGAAGGATTTGAAGTCTAAAATCATGATGGAAGGGTAAAAAGACCACAAGACATAAGAGTGGCGATTTCCCCTCCCCAAAGCCAGAATTATTTTATTTAAAAAGTGTATTTATTCTTACTTGTTTAAACTTCAGCCACCTTCAAAGTGCTTCCCACTTGGTGCAATACACCTACTGAGATGCTTTTTCCACTGCTCAAAACAGTTTCCAAACTCATCAATTTTGACGCCTTTTAGGGCTTCTGCCGTTTTTTGTTTCGCTTCTTCCACATGGGCAAAAGTTTCCCTTCGAGGACTTTTTTCAATCAGGGAAACAACAACAACAAAAATGTTCCTCAGGCGAGATGGAGTGAATACACAGGATGAGGCATGGGATTTAAGTAGTTTTTGATCAAAAACTGTTGAACCCTCACCGCAGTGTGGGAAGAATCACCCATCATGAAATGGGCAAATGTGTTGAAAGAATCTCCAAAAAAAAAAAAAAATTTTTTTTTCACTGAAGCCGAGCACGGCCTCTCACAACAATACCAGCTGGTACACTGGTGCCCATGGGTTCCTAGAGCACTTACCTAGCAGGGGAAGCCTGTACAAGGGGTCCATCCTCCAAAAAATAATTCCAGGTTTTTTTGGGGTCCCCTCTCATAAGTTTAAATCATAACCTGCCAACTTTGCTAGTGGTATGCTATTTAAGTTTTCTAAGCTTTTCGTTTCCTATTCTCTAAAATGAGGAGGATATTATCTGTTATCTACCATGCAGGATTGCTGTGAAGATTACCTAGGACAATGATATGTTAGAAAAGGAGTGCTTACCCTCAGTTTCATTCCCTTCGTCTCAGTTAATATGATTCATGCTATTCTATGATAACATAATCATCTCAATTAATATAAAATATAATCATCATAATTAATATGATTCATACATAATATAATTTAAATTTTGCTTTTGAAAATTGCACGGATATTTTTGACTTAACTTACCCCTAGTTTTACCATTTGTAAAGTGTAGAATGTACCTCCTAGGTAGATCTTCGTCAGAGACTCAGGTTACTCTCTGGAAAAGGTAAATGATGGTGTCTCGTAGATCAGGGGTGATGAATCAGAGCTGACTTACCCTGTGTTTCTCAATCCAGCAGGTGCCTGGTGGAGCCACTGTGCCAGGATGCCGTTCACCATGTGAGCTGGGGTGGAATAGGGTCTCCTCTTCATTCTATTTAACTAGAATACAGCCTTGATAATGGGATTCAAGGTCTTTACTGTCTTGGAAAATAGATCTCCAAATTCTTTCATTGTGCAACCCTTTCTTTTTCTTTTTTCTTTTAAGTTGGAATCTCACTGTCACCCAGGCTGAAGTTCAGTGGTACACTCACAGCCACCACAGTTTCGACCTGCAGGGCTCAGGCGATCTTCCACCTCTACCTTCCAAGTAGCTGGAACTACGGGCTCACATCACCAGACTTGGCTAATTTTTTTTATTTATTATAGAGACAAGATCTCACCAAGTTGCCTGGGCTAGTCTCGAACCCCTGGACTCAGGCAATCCTCTCGCCTCTGCCTCCTAAAGTGCTGGGATTGCAATCGTGAGCCACCATGCCTGGCCCTTTCTTTTTCTTAAGGAGTCTAAAATGCCTCAAACCAAAGTTGAGATATTATCAACCAAAGATATCCTCAATTTATATCAGATATACAGTCTTTTTGCAATTATAAGTGGCTTTTGTGGAAGTGTGACATTAACTGAGAAAATGACTGAATGGATGGAACCTCATAGCATGAAAGGATACTTATAATGGAGAACTACAAAACAACAATAAAACCTTTCACGTGGTCTCAGAACAGTATTCTGCCTCTTGTAGTAACAACAGATGCTTTGTTGGAAAATGTGATATTTGTCTCTCACGATATGATCCTCAAAATTTAATAGATGTCTTCTGAACATATCTAATATTTTATGTTGTACTATTCTTAGGCTTAAAAAAAGTTGGCTTCATGCCTTTCATTTCTCCTATACATTTTCCAATGGCTCTACTCACAATTTTTACCCTTTCTTCTTCACTTCATTGCAACTTATTTTGACTGTCCTCTGTAGTATGAAATAAAGACTAGAGTGTAAAGAGAGGAAAGTGTAAGAATCCAAGAATTAACATTACTGCTTACCAGCTCATGGGAGCAACAATTGAAATGCTTTAGAAACATTATCTCATTTAACTTTAATAATGACCTAGAAGGTAGAAATAATGATATCAAATTTTTAAGGAAAAGAAGAAAGGTCTTAGAAATCAATTTAGCAAAAAATTTTTAAAATTTTTATTATAAAGATGTGGGGTACAATTCAGGGTTAGGTATACAAACATTGATCATGCAGGTACCCCTGTTAATGAGGTATGCCCCTCCCTCCCCAGCAATCTAACTGCCTCCCCAGATTCCCTCAACTGCCAATCTAATTTAGCAAAATTAATGGAAGTATTGAAGGATGAAGCTGACATTGGAAGTTAGGTGATAAAGCCTTGTATTTTGTATTCTACCATATTATCTACTAGGTATGTCCCTGCCACATCCTCTCCAGTCTTCCTTCCAAGTACATGTCACCATCAAACCAGAGATTGAGGGATCCATTTGGGATCTCCAGCTCACCTCCTTGATGAGTCTCAGTGACCCCTCTCTGATTTCTGAGATGAGTCGAGCCTGCCTTTCCATGCTTGCTTCAAGTCTTGTTCTTGATATAGACAGGTCTTGGGAACGGTTTGACCGTGTTTCCCTTTATTCCCCCAGCAAGCTGGGCAAGAACTATACCAGAAGCTACAGCAAATAAGAGCTTAGATTGTTCAAGGCTTATGGAAGAGTAGGTCTGTGCTGAGTGCTTTGCCTGCGTTTTCCAAATTCACAGTAATCCTATGATACCAGTTATCCTAGCCAGGAGATAAGACAGTTTAAGCTGTGTGCCTGCAATCTCACAACAGAGCTGTGAGTGAAATCCAAGCTGATCTCTTGACAGCTACCTTACCTAGAGAACTGACTCAAGATGATCGGGTTGAGCTGCAGATGTATTATTTTCTTCATCCTGCCTCTGCACTGGATTTAATTTTCAGTAAATCAGAGCACCAGGGCCAAGAAAACACCCTGAGCTCAGCACCCACTGTTGTTGACTCAAGTCTAATAAGGGCTCAGGGCAATAGCTTGCTGGAGGCAAGTCTCTTCAGCTCAGATAAGAGAATGGTTAGTGGGAGAAAAGAGCTGCCAGTTCTCAAGAGGAGCCCAGTCTTTGGCTGTTGTATCCCTTGGTGTTTATGTGAATTTAGAAGGCCAGGCTTTAATTTGACACTATCTTTGAGAAATCTAATTAGCGAGTTATAGGGTTTCCGTCTGCTGATCCTCCCAGATAGCAAATGTGCATGTCATAAACAGAAGCAAGAAGACAGCAGTAGAGGAGTCTTGGGAGGGTACTTGTAGGTCCTGGGGCAAGAGTGCTGACTCAACCACCATGAGTCAGGTGTGCCAACAGAGGACACGCAGGTCTGAACGTCCTTCTTCTGCACATGGTCTGGAAACCCAAGATGCAGATCTGGAAAAGAAAACAAGCAACGTTTGCATATAATGGGTGTAATTGGGCCCAGTGATCAGTTTTACTGGAGATCTTGATGGGGCTGAAATAAAGATAAAACACTGGGCAACCCCTCGGCAGCTTCCCTCCCACTGTGGGAGTTTTTTTCTGTCCTTTCAAGAAATCTTGCTTTCTAAAAAAAAAAAAAAAGATAGAGCATTTCCTTCTGTAGTGACTACTGATAGAAATTTTAACACTCAGCATGTGTAATTGCTTCAAACATGGCATCAATATAAAAATTAGTGCATCAATTTAGAACAGTATAGTGAACTTTGAAACGGGCAAACTTACGTTTGAAACATAGCAGCATCACCTTGTAGACCTGTAAGTGACTTATATCTGTGAATCTCAGCTTCCGCATCTAAAAATGCAGGATTGAAAGGTATATTTCTCACTGAAGGGTTATCACAGTTAAATAACACTCTGTAAGCAAAACATTTAGTATGCAATAAATATTCATTGACTGCCATATCATTTAGTAAATAAACATTGACTGCGCAACTGTTAATTGTACAATTAGCACCTGTTGTTTGTTGTATATCCATATTAGATGGTGTATACACATTGCTTCATTCTTCACATAACTCCTACAACATATGGTTAAAGAAATGACCATATTTGAGTTTTGTTTGTATCTCTCAGAGCATCTTAAATTCTAATGTCCTAAGGAGAATATAGGATTTAAGAGGGAAATCATATAAATATTTACATGAAAGACCCTTTTATTAACAAAATCATCACCACTCAAAAAAAAAAGACTCACTTTAAATTTCAGTCTCTATAAGGACTCTCCATATTATAGGTTACTCTATTAATTATTTATTTTGAAATGCAATTAATAGTTTGGAAAGATACGATAACTTTAAGTAAATTAATCAATATTCTTTTCTATATAGAGATGTAGAGATTATCTAATGGAATACGTTTTAAAAAAAGGTAAAAATGTCCTTGCACATTAGGCCTCTAGGGATCATGTTTGAAGTAAGTCTGGGACAACCTCCTCTGGTCCCTTCCCACTGGGAGCTTTTCTGTCCTCTTAATAAATCCTCCTTTAAAAATAAATAAGCTAATTAATTAAAAGTAAGTAAGTCTTATATGGTGGCTATGGTGGTCAAAATTACAGCTATCAGACAAACTGAACCAAAACCTATCTTTATAACTCCAAATGGAAATATGGCTTGAGATATAACTTCCAGTAACAATATCCTTCATCAGTGCATCAAGCGCAGCATCACAAATACCTAAAAATGTTGAAAATCACATGCTTTGAATAAAAAGATGATAAAATTACTCGAAAAAGTTTTTTCTGAAAAACACTTATTGTTAAAGATTTTGAAAAAAATGATTTGATGACATATAAGTGAAAAATCCACTGTTTCTAAGTTAATCTGCTTTAATATAATGTGGGGTAATAAATATGTTACTAAGTTAATATGTGAAAATAAGTTATCTTTATTTTTTAAAAGTTTACTTTTTACATGTAGGCAATAAACCTCATTTTTAAAACATTTCATGTAGGCAATAAACCTCATTTTTAAAACATTTGTTAACATGTTTTAGAAAATTATTGGCAGTATATATTGCTGAAAGCAAGATATTATGCTAGTTTTAATTGTAGGTGTAAACATTAATCAGATATCAGCATTAACTTGGAGGAACTTCCTGAGTGGTAGGGAAGATATGACATTAAGGAAAAAAACTATGATATATGATAGGAAGTGACAAAGCTGTAAAAGAAGTTATAAGTAAACTATTTTAGGAATTCACTGGGAGAGATTTCAAAATAAACCACAAATATGAGCTTCAAAATGTTTCTGTTTTATTTTTTTGGTCTGTTTTTGTCTGTTTCTCTGGTTGTCTGAGGTTTGAGGTTTAGCGAGAAGAGTAAGTAGGGGTGACTTGAGACATATCCATGTCATATTGACTCTGTCAGAAATGTCCATTGACTTAGATGTGAATTAAATGCATACCATAGCCATCCCAGATCCCCCAAATCAAGGTATAATGACTGATTTTGTATCTATTATCATTCCAAGGGGTTCAAATTCCTCTTATGCACCTTAATTATTCTTGGATGATGTATAAAACAATACTACATGAAATAAATGGGGATATAAAACTCCAAGACAGGGAATAAAAATTGAAAGGTGATTCTAAAGCAGTTGAAATACCTAGGCAAATGACAAAATCATTCTATATCATAGAGCATTAGATCACTTATTCATATAATCTCCATACATCTCAATGGTATTTTAGTGCCCTAAGAAATGGTTTACAAGTAATAGATTACAACCCATGACTCAGTAAAAGAATCCCAACTTCCATAACTCTGCAAAGGTTACCTGGCCCAGTTGAACACTGTCAGACTTAGAAATTTTCATTTGATACGGTTTCTACTTCTTTTGATCTACTATGGCGATAAACTTTTGTTCTCCTTAAACTGAATTAAGTTTTATTTCTCTATAAATAATGCTTTCTTACTTAAATACTTCCTTCTGAGGCATCATAGAACAAATATATACATCTGCATAGCCACAACTTAAGCATATTATCTAATAAGCCGCTAGAAAAGTAGACAAATGGGGTTAGATTTAAGCATACTCCAATATTATTTGACCTCTAAACTTGTATAAAAGTTCATAAAAACTCTCATCTGTGGCTCTAGGTAAAAGAAATTGGTACCAGAATATTTAAATCTTGCTTGAGCCCCATTGGGTAAGTCCTTCAAAATGTTTATTGTAGTAATGATGACCTTACACAAGTTCCAACAAATATATAACCTAGTACTGTACACAATTCTAAGTCCAAGACTACACGGTGAGCAAAAAAGTCAGTTTTAAGCATGTCTTGGGGCCTGGTCTGAAGTTTTTCCCTGACCAACTAACTCTTTGGAATTTCAGAGCTCTGTCTAGCATAATAATGGCTGTATCAAGCTTCTTTGCTCTTCACCTATGGCTAACCTCTGCTAGAATTTCATTTCTCTCTCTTGGCTGTGAACTCTCTGATGAATCAAGGCTATAATGGATTTGCAATTGTCTCTTCGTTTGAAGCATTATTATTTACATTGGATGCAAAGAGATGTATTTTCTTTTCTCTCAGGCAAATGTGTGACATCTGACCATTTTCTCCCTGTCGACAGACATTCTGCCATGGCTGAACCATGATTGTACAATTGCTAAGCAGCAGGGATTATCAGGCAGGACAGTATTAAGTGGTATTTAGCAGTAAGACCAAAGTTCTCTGTCAAATGCCTGACTTAGGACTCCTTGATTGTAAGCATCCCAGCCTTGAGACCTTTTGCGTGGAGCCATTTTTCATTCTGACAACAAACTACTGCGGCTATCCAGGGTTGCTTTGCTGGAGCTGACAGCCAAGCATTTCTGTGGCAGAAATATTGCCATGGAGTGGGGAATCGGGGGTGGAAGGGAGACGTTTTTATCCCCTTTCACTCCGAGTGCAATGGCATTCCAAGCAGTAGGTGTCCCAAGTCAATGACTGGTTAATCTATTCAGTATGATCCCCTGTCTAGTCAAAACAATAGGGGGCTAGGGGCCAGGGGAGTGTGGAATATTGGCCTCACAATGCAATTGTCTAAAGTGCACATTCCCCTCTCTGTCTCTTCTAGGCACATTCTCATTGACATAGGCTGAGAAGGGTGACCACTGAAACTGTCAACTTAAGTACCATTCTCTAAAAGGTTTTTTATTGGGGGGTAAGGGGGAGAGGGAGAGGTGTTTGACAGGTCCTTGAAGTTCAAGTGCAACCGTTTTATGACCTTAGTAAGACATCAGTTATGGAACTTACGATATGATGGGTGCAAAGGCAGGAAATAAAAGAAATAACTTAATGAAAGTTTAATCTTCTGGGGAATTTGTTCCCCTCAGAGGCATAAATTGAGTGACCTAAGACTAAATTTCCCTGTCAAAGGCTGGCATCAAGTTCACGCACATTTTACAGCTATCCAAGAAAGGTATATGTTTTTTTAAAAATAAGTATTTCTATTCTTAATTGAGTACCTGCAATTGCTGAGGCCTAAGAGTGAGGCCTAAGAGTGATTACAGTAGATTTATTGGGGAGTTTATTGCTTCTCTGTACAGTGTGCATAATGGACGAGTTATATAAGTATAGTTCCCTGCATGGTTGTCTGGTCCCGAGTTAACTATACATATCTGTATTTGATTGACAAGTTAAAAAAGGATTTGGAAACTGTCACATCAGGCTGTTCTATCTTGGATCTGGGACGCTAAATCCATGCCTCGATTTTGCCTTAAACCCATTAGCAATGGATGGCGGGTGAGACATAGTTCACAATCTCTGTTATGTATTAAGCAAAATACAGACTGGAGGTCATGTGACCAAACCTAGACTGACTCCCCCACGTCTCGGGGAATGAAAAGTATGTTGTTGGCCAGAGTGAGAAAATGACTAAGAAATGGAGAAGAACCATGTTGGGTAAGAACATGCCATGGTTACCATCTAAGTTTCTGACAACGGCTGTACTTGATGGATGAAACCAATGTACACGTAAGTAAGGAAGTCCTGGTTTGCTCAGTCTTTATATTATGCTGTTCATTAAGCCCAGCTCTTCTGGTCCTTGACCACAGATGACATTAAGAAGCCTTATACGTCTTGGACAGACATTTTCTAATTCATGAGATCACTTTGATAAAAAGTTATGCGTAATTGTGTCTTGGTTGACACAATTAACATTGTGCCTGGGAGATATAACATATGGGTAAGATGGACATTAAAATTATGTGATAGAGGCCAGGCTCGGTGGCTCAACCTGCAATCCCAGCACTTTGGGAGGCTGAGGTGACTGGATGGCCTGAGTCCATGGGTTCAAGACCAGCCCAGGCAACTTGGTAAGACCTCGTCTCTACAATAAATAAAAAATTAGCCGATCGTGGTAGTGCGTGCCTGTAGTTCCAGCTACTTGGAAGGCTGAGGCAGAAGATTCACCTGAGCCTAGCAGGTCGAGGCTGTGGTGGCCGGGAGTGTGCCACTGCCCTCCAGCCTGGGCGACAGAGTGAGATTCCAACTAAAAAAAAAAAAAGTAATGCTAAAGAAAAGATCTAACAGGATATTATGAGTGCTCTTTTAAAAATTGGTTTAATTTTTTAGAGCAGTTTTAGGTTCGTAGCAAATGTTTGCAGAAGGCACAGAGACTCTCCCACTACTCCCCGCCCCCACACTTGCACAGTCTCCCTCCAACCCCCTTCACCAGCGGAGTACGTCTGCTACAATGGATCCGTAGTCTACATCAGGGTTCATTCTTGGTGTTGTATATTCCATAGGCTTTGAAAATTTAAAGTGACATCTATCTGTCATGATGGCACCTACTGAGTAGTCTCACTGCCCTAAATCTTCTATTCCCATCTATTTATCCCTCCCTTTTAAAAGTTCAATTTAGGAGCCAGTATGATGGTGATAAAACACAAGAAAAAGCTGTTTGTGATACCAATTTAATGATTTATGACTATAAAACTGTCTGATTTAGGTTTCTGTCTTTCTATGAACGAATTATCACTAGAAGGAAGACTGTAAACTCTCGGTTCAAATCTTTACTTTACTACTTAGAAGCAACTTTATTCGCTTCCTTCTTCTGTTACAAAATAAGAATAATTATAACATTAATTATAAACGTATTTCAAGAAGTAAATGAGATAGTGCCTTTCAGGAGTATTTGTATGTAGGAACTGCTAAATAAATGTAAGCTCTTATGGTCTTACTGATAGCAAAGGCGGCAAAAGTTAGTTGAATGTTGAAATCAAGGGAGTTATTTAACACAGGGACAAATGACAGAATAATTAATATCTATAATTCATTTTATTTCAATAATACTTGCCAAATATTTATTTAAATTACAAAACTCCTAGCTCATTGTGAAACTGAGCAAGAGTCTGATTATTTTCCTTTGCTAATTAAATTAAACATGGTCTCATCTGCCAGGCATTTGAGGCCCTCTGAATTATAGCTTCTAAACTGGATTTTCAGCCTTCCTCACACTCAGTATATATGTGGAGATACAGCAAATATTCACTTTGGCCAAGTGCCTGAGGCTTACTACTACAACCAATATTTGGCCAACACCAAAATAGAAGCTAAAGAAAAGATCACTGCCATGGAAATGACTTTCGGGAAATGAAGACATGCATAAAATTTTATCAAAAATTCCCATTGATATCCTATTTTTCTCATTAAAAATTACAGTTGCCAAATGCTTGTTATGCTATACTATAGCAACAATTATTTACCAGAATTATCAACTCCTAGATTTCTTTTTAACTACACATTTGCAATTATAAATGTATTTTCACTTTTTAATAGCACATTTAAGATGTTGTTAGATTTTTTTGGTAAAAGAAAATATAAAACAAGTCACTGTTATCCGAAAAGTCACCACTTTAAATGTTTCTTGAAGGAAATTTGTTTCAGGATTTATTTATGTAAATATCAAAACCTCTGTCGTCACCTACTGAAAATAGCTGACAATCTATAAGCAACAATTTCTAATTTTTAAAATTAAAAAGCATAACCTCTAAAGATTCAAAGCAATGCAGAATTGTCTTCTTAAATTATTGCTGTAAACCTGTGATTTCAAAGTTTGAGTAATTGAAGCAAAATGTGTCTGGATCTCTCATTTTTCTCTAATACTTTCTTCCTTTTTTCACATTCTTTATATTCTTAATTATATCTTGGTGAAGAATGACTTATTATTGTTGTAAATGGCTTTTTGTTTGTTTATTTTACTCTTTTTTTGTATTTGATTTTAAAATTTAGTTTTTTCTTTCGTTATATTTTTAGTGGCAAAATTGGTATCTTCTTTTAGTTCTTTCTCAGAAGATTCAAGCAATTTCAAGTGCTTAGAAAATTTATGCCGGGCTCGGTGGCTCAGTCTGTAATCCCGTGCTTTGGGAGGCTGAGGTGAGTGGATTGCCTAAGCCTGCGGGTTCAAGACCCGCCTGGGCAACTTGGCGAGACCTCATCTCTACAATAAAACAAAAAATCAGCCGGGAGTGGTAGCGCATGCCTGTAATTCCGGCTACTCGGAAGGCTGAGGTGGAAGGATCGCCGGAGCCCAGCAGGCTGAGGCTGCGGTGGCCGGAAGCGACCACTGCACTCCAGTCTGGGCGACAGAGTGAGACTCCAACTCAATAAAAAAAAAAAAAAAGACCTAAATTTAGTGACTTCACCATAAGTGCATTTCATATTAGAGAATATTTTACCTGATGTTAGAAATCTTAGTATGCCAAACATTTTTAAAGCTTATAATTATATGATGTAATTTCTAATATTTTTTCTTGCATTATTTCATTTTTATAAATATTTGATAATACCATAAAAACAATGTTGTGTCATTAAATTTTCTATTTATGCTCTTTCTTAATATTTGTATTAGATAACAATTTATTATTTACAAGTTTATGCATTACTTCTTTAAATTAGTTGAAAACTCTTAACTGCTTTGGATATTACATTATCAAAATAATTAATATATCACTTTAGTCATAACAATATGTATATATTCTTTATCTAACTAATTTGATTTCAGTATACAAAAAATTTAAAGAGATTTTCACTTTTAGTTTCATCTAGCATAAATTTTGTGTTTCAGTGGTTTTCAACTGGGCGTGATTTTTTTTTTCTCCCCAAGGACATTTGGCCATGAAGACATTTTTGTTTGTCACAGATGGGGGCGGGGCGGGTGTATGCTACTGGCATCTAATGGATAAGAGGGTAAGGATGTTAAAAGTCATCTTCTAAAGCATAGGTCAGCCCCTTTTATAACTAAGAATTTTCTTACCCAAAATGGCAAAGAAGTTAAGTTTGAGAAACTCTACCCTATAAATCTGAATTGCGTGACTTGTTTATTTCACTAACGTTGGTCCACTGGAAGACCAGAATGTTTGTCAATATCATCCCATGATCACAGATCAGGCAGGAGTTCATGAGCATTAGTAGATACTGAAGTAGGTATTTGGCAATTTGACCATACAAGGCTTGAGACTAACAGTGGATGGATCTCTGCGGTGATATATTTCCTAGCTCCTGCCATGTTGACCTTTTTTTTTTAGCCCTCTATGCTCTGTGCTATGCTGTATCCTCCTACTGTACAAGTCATTTTTCTATCGAGAATATTCCTGCCTCTGTAAATCTTCATAGAGACATGTCATCAAATTTGCAAAACCATCTTCAATATCCTCTTCCTTAATAAATTTATTTTCATCCAAAAAGTCAATCATTGTTTTCATATTTAAATACTCAGTTCTATGTACCTCTGTGTACGTCTATGGTAGCTACCTATCCCACCTTGATTCATAGCCAGTATATGATGATTCATAGTCAAGTAAATTGCTATGCTCTTTTGGCAAGCAAATCTGAAACTACTAATTGCTAATATTTTCTGCATATCACTCTCTGACTGACCATTACATTGATGAGTACTTTTATATGCAGGATCTCATGTGTTCCATACTTGTCTAGTCATAAGAACAGCTTCCTGGGCTTCCCACTTGGAAATGTTCATTTGGAATGACTGCAGCAGGACACAGGACTTTCATTGTTAAGATGTCATGGTTCATGATGAGGCCAGTTTAGGGAACAAGACCTATGACAACTCTAGGAGGAAGTTTCTATTGATTTCCAGACGTTTGGTCGCTGTGCCCCAGGAAGACTGAAAAACTTGTGCGTAGCCACACAGCTAACAGGTGACAGTGCTGGGAACAGGGCTGCAGAGCCTGACCTTAGATCTGTGTTCTTAACTTATTGGGTGGTACTCATGTTTTTGTCTTAGATGGACAATATTGAATACAGCTCTGTCCATTACTAGTATCCAGTAAATATTTTTGGATTGAATTTTGTGTAACAGAATCTAGAAGTTGAACTAAGAGTTCATCTTGTTCTTAAACCCTGACACAATGATGAGAAAGTAGAAGCTATGCTCTTGGAGAAATGCACACTTTAGGTAAAATTAACTTTACCGACTTTGTCTTTTCAGAAACAGGCTTCCTGGTGCCAGGTATCAGAGGTATCTCACAGTGCCAATCAAGCTTGCCTAGAGTAAAGGGAATTTACAAGGCCTGAGACATCATGCATCGAGCAAGGACTGTAAAAGTCATGAAACTTGTAATTACAAAAGTTATGACTGCTCAGAGGAGGAGCAGGTGGGGAATCGATCTTCCGGTAAATCGGGCCCTCTCTACAGGGAAGCCGAGGATCCCCCGAAGCTACTCACTGGGAATGCCTAGGAGATAAGGGGAGGTGCACCCTCCATTAGCTCTAAGGAATGTCGTTTGGGAAGATGCAGGAGCATTAGAATCCTTGTCACACCTTTTTCTAGGGGCTATGATAATGTGGGCGGACATTAGTGAGTCTTTGTGTCACAGGTTCTCCAAGACATCCATCCACAGGTGGTCGATAAGGAAGTCACGTCTACCTCATTGCAACATCTCCAAGGAAAAGGATTGAAGCTAGGGCTTCGGGGAGGTAGAGTGCCACACTCACCTAGAGTGTAGGCCTGCTCCCTGTCTGTGGGGGGTGAACTTTTCTTAAATATATCTTTCCTTCTCTCACCTCTCTGTGTGTTGCAATTCTTTGCATTTACTCGGATCTCTGGGTTGCCGGTGCAGCACCTCTAGCTTGCAGGCTCTGGTGGTGCTACACCCTTCTCTGTCGCTCCTCTCCTTCTCAATCCATCTCATTCTCACCCTATCCGCACCTTCACAGAAGTAACTCAACAAATCATTGAGAATGAAAGGGAAACAAGACCTGCCATAACAACATAACTACATTCATAGTATACGCTATACAAATAGCAACAGGTTCAGGTTTCACTTGAAACATTTTCCACTGAGAATACACACATGACAGTGACTTCAAAAATTCTATGAATTGACTTACATTGTCAACTTTTTAAGGACGAGGACCATGTTTTTCTTCCATCATCACCAGTTTTTTGAGATTAGCAGTAAAGAAGCAAATGTCAACACTGTGATGTTTACTGTTCTCAGGGGCTTAAAAAAATAGATCTATGAATAAAAAAATAATAATGTGCAAGGCTGTGTACTGTTAACATCTATGCACACTCATAGGTACACACATTTGTACATTTCTGAAAAATATCTTAAAAATGAAAGTCAGGTTAAACATCCGTAATCTTATTTTTGTTTTATTCTAAATGTGAGCTTCTAAGCTCTATCTTGGGAAATTGAGACTGGTTCCCCAGAGAAACAATGCTGTGAATTTTGCTGCAAGTTACTTCCAACAATGAAGTTTTGCTGAAAGTAAACATATGCATGAGGACACAGGAAAACATGAAAAACCAATGACCTAGACATGGCGCCAAGCAGACAAAGGCATGAGAGACCACGTGTAGTCCTAGGTAGCTCAGAAGACTTCAGAGCTGAATTTCTTGGAGTTTCGTAATTGCTTTCCACCACTTCTGTGGTTCAGATACCCTGAACATATTTTCAGTCTTCTATTCACTTTTCATGTTCAATCAATGTATTCTTTACTTTCATTGCATACCTCTCTTCTCTACTTGATAGTTTCTATGCATTCATAGTTTATGCGCCAGTGCTACAACAGCTTAAAATCAGATACGTCCCTATAATTAGCAAGAAGAGACTCTTTCCAGGGCCATATATTTCGGAGGACCTCTTCTGGCCTTCCTCTGGCCACACGCTTCTCCATAAAGCAAGAAGTCTGCAAAGTAAAGTAAACATGCTCACCCAGAGTCTGCACCCAGCTTCTCTAGACTACATTCTGAATTACGAAGGTTCCTGGAATTCTCTCCCCTAATGACCCAGAACCTTCTTCCTGTGCTTCCAGAGAATTAATCTAGGGATAGCAGTTTGTGAAAATATCATTAGAGTCTGGACATGTGAGCTGCAATTCCATGTGTATGAGCATAAGGTCTCCTTGCGTCATATAGAAAGAGGATAGAAAGAGAGGAGGGAATTTGTCTCAAGTTAAGAATAGCACCCACCTTTATGTTCCCCATGTAACAACATTATAACACAAAAGGGCAAAAATTCTAAGAATCTGACATTTTAAACCAGGCTTCTAAGACTTTACAGAGGTATATCTGCCAATTTAGGAAGGTAGAACACATTTTATTACACAGCCTACTGACTTGATTTATAATGTTTAAATATTTAGGCATATGATATTTTGGCTTCTGTTTGAAGAGGGCTAGAAGGAGAATATAGAACTTGCTTATAATTTTCCTAAGGTCTATGAACTGAATTTTCCAGTTAAATCTTACTCTAACAGGCCATTTTATTAGCTAGCCCAGTGATTCTCAAGTGATGGTGACACTTCTTCCCACCCCAACTCAGAAACATGTAAGTGGTTTTGATTGTTTAGATGACTTGAGAAGAAGAACTTGAGCTATGGTGGACAGGAGACAGGGATACCATCTATCCTGTAATGTATGAGATAGTTGCACCTAGTGAAGTGTTGCCAAAAATGTCAATGATATATTAATATAACAACACTGGGCTAATCAACAGGTCTACAGATCAGCTGTTGTTGAATACCCATCCCCCATGGGATCAAGTGTGGACCCATACAGGATGACGTCAGTGCCTTTTGGTTCAAAGCACCAGAACTTAGCCTCCCTCTTCCTCAGGGATGAGGGATAGAGCAGTTCTCCAAGGAACGGTCCGTGAAAGTTTAAGACATGCTGCAAAAGCACAAGGCTTCCACAAATTTTAGGCACCTGTTCTGTTATATATCATATAAAAGTTTTCATGTATCTGTTTTGCTGTTTGTAATTTACAATACTATGGTATTGATGATACATGAGCTTAGTCAATATCTTTTTTTTAAATTTAGGATGTTACTTTATTTTTATTTAATATATATTTTTTATTTTAAAGTTGTGGGGTACAGTTAAGGGTTAGGTATTCATTGTGGCAGTACCCTTGTTGATGAGGTGTGCCCCCCTTTCCCCAGACAGATATTGACTAACGTTAATCCCACCTCCCTTCCCCTCCCTGCCCCCCCATAGTTTCCCGCCACTGCCAATTCTTTTCTTATAGTATTACGGTAACTGTTCAAGGTCCACTTATGAGTGAGAACGTGTGATGCTCAGATCTCTGTTTCTGTGAGAGATCGCTCAGTATTATAAACTCTAATTCCATCCAGGTTGCTGCGAAATTCATGATTATGTTCTTTTTTATGGCTGTGTAATATTCCATTGTCCACATTTTTGAAATCCAGTCCTCTTTTGATGGACAGCATGGTTGGTTCTATGATCTTGCTATTGTGAACAACGCTGCGATAAACATATGTGTGCAGGTATCTTTTTTTATAGAGTGATTTGAGTTCTTCTGGGAATATTCCCAGTAGGAGGATTGCAGGGTCATATGGAAAGTCGATTTTTAGAGCTTTTAGGAAATAACTCAAAAAATAACAGATGCTGGAGAGGATGTGGTGAAAAGGGAACACTTCTACACTGTTGGTGGGAGTGTAAACTAGTACAGCCTCTGTGGGATTCAGTGTGGTGATTCCTTAGTCAATATCTTAAAGGTGCCTAATTAGCATGTGAAATGTACTAATTGGCAATACAAAACCCAGGAGCTGTTAATGTTTATTCATTAATTATGAATACTCTTTCTGCAGATAGCTTCTAAAAGGTTTTAACTATTTAACCTATATCAACATTAGAGGATTTGCTAAGTAGCCTTAAAGGATATCCCAAAAAATCTTCTAAGCATGAAATGAGAGTTAACGCCCAGGGAAATGAATTGGCACTGCCTTTGCTTAAAGAGAGACTAAGATGCTGGTGAGTCTGGTGTCTCATCTCAGACTAGAAACTTAGGTTAATCCTGATACTAAAATATTTTGGCATTTCTCTTGAAAGAACCTTCATGAAAAATATGACACGTATTAGGATCTCTAAAAAGAAGAGAAATGGAATACTACATAGGTTACAAGGACAGACTGAATGGCAGTACTGCAGTCCTCTCACTGGCAATCAAAGGTTGGATGTCTGGAAGAACTTGGAAGAATTACGTTTAAAGTAACATACTACTTGATCTTAAGGTGGTGGAAGAAGTAATCTGCAAGCCTCACTAACTCTTATCCTAGGAATCAACTGATTTCAACCACAAAGACCCTGACTAAATTGGTTTACTTTGGCATGAGTTTTTATACTGGTATAAGTTTCTATTAGTAGACAGTAAGCTTTTGGATGGAACTAACAGTTTCGTATATAGTTCATTCATTCAGGTAACCTTCTGTGTGTGTCTACCAAGTGCCAACATTATTGTGCTCATTCATTATCCTGTTCAACCCTAATATCATTGAGAGACGTGGATAATATTTTGTAAACCAAAAATAGAATTCTAAGTTCCCAGCCAACTGAACAGACTTCCTCTGAGTCAAGGGAAGCTTGAAAAGCTGAATGCCGGTGGGGCATGGTAGCTTACGCCTACAATCCCAGCACTTTGGGAGGCCAAGGTGACAGGATTGCCCGAGCCCACAGGTTCGAGATCAGCCCAGGTAACTTGGTGAGACCTCATCTCTACAATAAATCAAAAACTTAGCCGGGCGTGGTGGCACATGTCTGTAGTTCCAGCTACTTGGAAGGCTGAGGAGGAAGAATTACCTGAGCCCAGCAGGTCGACGCTGGGGTGACCATGAGCATGCCACTGCACTCCAGCCTGGGCAATAGAGTGAGACTCCAACTCAAAAAAAAGAAAGAAAAGAAAAGAAAAGCCGAATGCCCACTATGACAGAACAAGAAGAAAGTTCAGACATGCTTTATTATCTCTCAACCCTTTTAGTGTTCAAGCACAACTGACTCATGTTGACATTAAAATAGAGATCATAAGACTGACAAAACAGACTTTGTGGCAAGAAGGTACCAAATTCCAACATAACTCTAGTATAGCATCACATGACGGATAGTGACCCTGAAGTACATAAATATAGAGATATATTTTTACATATTTTGAAACGGTCCTACAAGGCTGTCTCTTGTAGAAGAAATCTGCATCTTTAAGTAATGTTCTGCTTTTTCTAGGTCCTTCCCAGATCCAGGAGCGATTTAACTAAGAATCTGATATCCTTTAAAGTCCGAAAAGAGCCATTTACCATATATTCTTCCTAGAGTTCGCTACTTTCCACAATACCCCTTATTTTAACTCAAGCATCTCTTTCTACTGACTGTAACTCTTTAGAAAAAGTTTAATTCTTTCAACCAACTGACAATCAGAAAATCTTTAAATCCACTTATGACCTGTAAGTGCCAGCTTTGAGATGTCTCACCATTCCAGGCTGAGCCAGTGTAATGCCTTTCATATATTGATTTATGTCTTTTCCTATAACTTTTGTCTCCCTAAAATGTATAAGAGCAAGCTGTAATCCAACATCCTCAGGCACATGTTCTTAAGAACTCTTGAAACTGTATCCCAGGCTCTGGTCACTCATAATGGCACAGAATAAACCTCTTTGTCTTACAGTTTAGCTTTTTGGTCAACAACTTCTACCTTTCACGAATGAGAAAAATAAGGTTGAAAAGTACAATAACTTGCCTGTAGACACATGGTAACAAAGATAGAATTTTTTTTTTTTGAGTTAGAGTCTCACTCTTGTCACCCAGGCTGGAGTGCATTGGCATGCTCACAGCCACCACAACCTCAGCTTGCTGGGCTTAGGTGATCCTTCTGCCTCAGCTTTCCAAGTAGCTGGAACTACAGACCCTTGCCACCACGTCCAGCTAGTTTTTTTGTGGGTTGTTGTAGAGAAGAGGTGTCACCAAGTTGCCCAGGCTGGTCTCAAACCCCTGAGATCAGGCAATCCTCTCACTTCGGCCTCCCAAAGTGCTGGGATTACAGGCTGAGCCACCGTGTCCAGCCTACAAAGGTAGAATTTAAGTTCAGATTTCATGAATAAAAAATTTACTATTAATTTCTTAAAAAAGAAAAAAAAACCCATACTTTCAGACCTCAGACTCCTGCATAATGTCCCTTATATGTAGTTTTCAGGTAGTAGGTGCTTACCAACGATCGAATAACATTTATCTTATGAATATTGATTTCATGCCTGAGTATACAGAAAGACTTGAACACTTAGCTGCTGTTATGGATCAGAGCAATTCTGTTGCCTTTGTACTTTTGAAGTTGGAGATTTTCAACAGTTAAATAAACCTCCAGTCTAGTGGTTTATAAGCTGAGATCTGAGGGAGGAGTGCCTTAGAATCATCCAGCAAAGGGCAAAAGACAGGTCAGTTGGACAATATAGTCTGTGACCACCAGCCCATACACCTTAAACTTAAATATCTTTATTGGCATCTGAAAAATACAAATATATAAAACACTCCATCTGGGAAAATAAATTATCAACTTTAAAACAAATTGAAAAGCACTAAATTACTTCACTGATAACCTTATCTTTTATCAAAACAGTTTGGTGCTGAGTGAAAATTATTACAAAGAAATTAATCTATTTTGGCTCAGCTCAAGCTAGAGAAAGATAATATTAATTTATTTTACAGATAAAATTTATTATACACACACGCATGTATTTTGCATCTTCACTCAAGAGCTCTTTAGAACACCTGCTAGAAAAAAAATTTACACAGCAAGGTGGCATGACTTACCACGGAGAGATAAAAGATAAAAATCATGAAATAAAACTCTCAAGACCAAAGGTGAGGCTCCAAAGTAGTGTTCGAGATTGGCCAGAAAGTCAACTTATCAGGAAGTGATTAGCACAGATATTATCTTTTTCTTGGGGAAAGCCGTACATCTGGCCAGGCAGGACTCTATAAATCAGGAAGGTAACCAGAGTTGGAAATTCCATTAGCTATCAATTTCAAGGAGGTCAACGTTTTGAAAAACGTGGCTAAAATACGTATGAAAAACAATCCTCTCTGAAGTGTGTGTGTGCACATGGCGTCCTGTGTTAAGTAAACGAACACTGCTACAATCCTGTCACAGCACATGTGGCAGAGAAATCACTGGAGTTGGCTGCTTTTGTCGCTAATAGCTGAGCACTTGGTTTTACCTGTGACAAGACTCTTTGACAGACCTTCTTTTGAACTGATTTAAACTGTTCCACCCTCTGCCTGTCAGAGAAGTCAGACTTGAAATCTTTCATACCCTGCCGAGGTGGGGGGTGGGAATCCCAAAATTAAAGAAAGATGGGTGTTTTTCCATCTCCCTTCCCCCAGGGAAGGCGCTTTACCTAGTACACAGAGATTGAAGCTTCCCGTCAGTGCCACCCTTATGGACATGTGTGCCCCAAATCTGCAGAGGTTTTTTGGCTTTTAATTTGTTTAGTAGCCTGATTCCAAAATTAAAAATATTTGGATATATCCTAACAGGCCAAAATAGAACCTTTTATTTTCTCTTTCAGAAGAATCTCGTATATTATAGGAGACACAATTTATAATATGGTCTATTTCAGTAATTTGTCAGCTATTGAAATGAGTTCCATTTGGCTTGGCTTGGCTTGATTTTATAAAAATAAGTTGTAGTAGCATCTGTAGAATCAAAATGGGGCCCCATTCTTTGAAATGCTTTGGCACAGATAGGCTTCGTCAGACACCAAAATTCAGGATGAAGGTGACAGAAAGTAAAGAATAGTAAAGCAGTTAAGAAAGGAATAGAGCTATCCCCTTGGGTCCCCTCCCACTGTGGAAGCTTTTCTGTCCTCTCAATAAATCCTGCCTTAAAAAAAAAAAGCAAGGAGAAAGCAGATAAGAACAGGAAAAAGAGGAAAGAAGAGACATCAAAGATAAAACAAAAAATAAACATAATTTCCTTAGAATTTGTAAATATATTTCCTCAAACTTTGCTAAAATATTGATATTAATCATTTTTAAGTTTTAGAATTGTCAAAAATGTAAAGTACGAGTGTCACTATGCAATTTTTACAATTTTTACATTGATATTTACTAATTGGTCTTTTGAAAAATATTCATCCTCTGAACATTTTGATTTGTCTAGTGGTCATTTTTAAGTGCTTATGTCTTGAAATTCAGGGAATTAGAATATTCATCCCAACGGAAACTAAGAATCTGACACATGGCTTTGGATGGAAGTTTTCTTGAATTTTCAGAAAATGCTTTCTGGGTCAAAGCTGTCTTGTTTCAGTTACTTTATAAATAGATCATAATATTAAGAATGATATTCCATTTGATTTTGTCCTCATTGCTTCAGCATTCCCTGCTTGAAAACTAAAGAATTATAACTCAACAATTTGCACGAAATTATTCTAATTTTTAGCTACTTCCAAGGTTCCATTTGATGCTTTGATTTCATATATAGTAGTCATTAGTCAGCTATTGAATTCATTTATATACTGAAATTCAAATATATATGTTGAAGTTCATATACACATTGAAATCAAAGTTTCAAATGGAATCTTGGGACACATGCATATACACACATACCTACCACACAAGTGGAAGAAGCACAGTAAGAAGAACTTCAAAGGGGTGTGGATCTCCTGTTGGACTGGTTTTAGTGAGGTCCAGATAAAAATCTTTAGGCAATATTCCATTCTGCTGGATCACTGTTAAATAAATTTGTTATAATTACCATTTTTATGATCTCCAAGTACCAAATTCCTGAATAAAAATGAAGCGATCACTGTCCCTACTGTGTTTAGTTTCCCTAAATACTTTCCTTTGCCCACTCACATTAGGGATCCTGGATTGAATTACAAGCCATGTGAACTGACTTCTCTACATTTATTATTACCTATTACATAAACTGACAACCCTACTTGGGAATAGTCTTTTCTTTCCAAAGAAGAAAAGAATTTGATAGAAACTTAGGATCTGGGTTCCAAATTCAGTACTTATTTGCTTTGACCTCTAATGTGTCTGGAAATAGAACCCTCTGTGCCCTTCTGGTGCATCTCCCATTTTGGAATGGCCCTATTTGGAATTTTGTTTTAAATGGAGCAGAGCAGTCAAGATCACACACACCAAACCCTGAAGATACGAACTTCAATCTTGATTCCACAATTTATAGCTATAAACTTGGCAAGACATTTGAATGCATAAATGCTATTAGACACTTTCATTTTTAATCTTTTAAAGGATATATTAGTGTTTCGATATTTCTGTTCTCAAGAGACTTTAAAGTAATCAGCTACCAAAGTCTTGATTTTAGGATGTGTCTATGTGGAACAAGTAAAGAAGTGACTGATTATCTAGCTAACTAGATCAATCATCTATGATAGACTATTGATGTAATGAATTCAAATCTAAAATCTCAAATAGTCATTTTTCCTTTGCTTGTGAAATTTGAGAAGGGGTCGAATCATCACTCAATGAAAAATCAGTACTGAATATCAGTCACAGTCACCATGCGCTCTACGAACCATGAGCAATAAATATGACTGTCAAAACATAGTAATTGTCCCACTTTGTCAGAGGAAGTCTCTTTGTGAGTCAATAGATCCCAGCAATGGAACCACACCTTATTCACCAAGATCTTGCCCCGAAGGAATGGAAAAAAATGGAAAAGATTGGTGCACACCACCAGACACGCATTCTTGGTGCCTTTCTTGATCAGTTCATCCCAGAAGTAGAAGTCACCATGATAGCTTGGAAAAACGAGTTTTCCAAAGTCACAGCTGGAGGAAAATAAAAGAGAATAATCTTTAACAATTGGAACTGGACGAGTACAGATGCACTATGATCCCCATGAATTGTGTGTTTGTTGGAGACATGCATCTGCTTTCCCTGATTAGGTTACATCAAAACCCACTCTTGTCACTGTGAACTGGCAAGTGCTCCATAAATGGTGTGATGATCCAGAGAGTGGATGTTTGAAGGCAAATTAGACAGCTTGTTTTCTGAACTTGTAACATACTCACATTTTGTAACATTATGAAAACATTATTCTATAAGTAATCTAAGCATCCATGGAACCATGCATACCTATAGTCAGATAATTTGTACATAGAAAATATATTTCTATATTTTGTCATATCTATATATGACAATTCCCTTGACAACGGTTCCGTCATTGATGCTTAGTGAGCACCTTTCTTATGGAAAATCTCAATGTGACATGGGAACATTTAAAACTCGAATGGTCTTTGATTGAAAAAAATCTGGGTTTTTTTTGTTGTTGTTTGTATGTTTCTTGAATAATCAAGAAGCATTTTCAGATAAGAACATCCATATCCCAGCTATAAAACATCTTTGGTACAGGCAGATTTTAAAAGTGACATGCAGTCATATTCCGTAGCTATTACCAGAGTGTCCCAATTTCTTTCTTAACATCTCAAACTTTTTTTCCCCCATTAAGCAGCTGCAGGCTTGGAAAATTCCCAGCATCAGTTGTGCCGTGGTTAAAAATCATCTAACACCCGCATAAAGATTTTTTTTTTCTCCTTTATGAATTAGCCTTTAAATCTTTACCTTGATTTAGTGAGAAAATAAAATTGAGCAACAGTCAATGCCTCATTTGTATATATTTGTATGAATTCTGTAACCTGGAAGATATCTCCAATCCAAGGAAATGTAACCATTAACCCATAGCTAAACAGTTTCCCAAAAAAGCCTTTTCAAGGAATAGCTTTTAAATGCCCAAGGAGCTCAATCGAACGGCAGAGATCTTTGAAATATACACAAACATACAAGTCTTTTAGATAAACACATTTTCAGGGAGCTTTTGATGAAAGTGATAAGTTACATTCTCTACAACTACACACACTGTATTTTATTACCCTTCAGTAGACACTTATCAGCTATGAATGTGGGGTAGTTTAGGTTCAAAATCAACCCTGGGGGGAACAGTGGGAGGACTCTGAGACTCACAGTTCTATAGATCAACATAAACTTGAGACTCAATTTTATTTTCATTTATTAAAAAGGTCTGTGGTCCGCTTCTGCAATTTCAAATCCATTAGCTTCCTGCCCCCTTTAAGGAAAAAAGGAAGCCAACTGCAGATTTTATGGACTGATTGCTGATGGCTATGCTACTGCTGTATTGGTTTTGAGTGGAGAGTCCATTATGGATACATTATCCATAAACCATGTTTCCAGTGGAACCTGGAGCTTCCAATCTGACTGGGGAATGAGCGGAGTTGGCTTGGTCAACGAGAGTTTGGGGAAGGGGTCAGGTCTCCTAGAAACCTACACAGCGTAGGCACCAGTATAAATTATAAACTAACTTTCTACTTCCACATCATTATGTCTCAAATGTGCCGCGGATGGATTTCGTTTACCAGCCACAAGATGAACTTGGAAATCATATCGGCAGTAGATTAGAGCAAGTTTTCAACCTTTTCCCCTGCCATGTATGTTCAAATAATATATTTGTCTGTGTTTGAAGCCACCCCCCTCGTCACCACACATATTCAGCAGCTGACTGTGCCCATATGTTTTTTTGCTAGTCTCCTGTGTCCTGTGTTTAAACCTTTTTCAACAAAGATGCAAAAACATTTTTGATGGCCATAAAATGGATGAAAATACGGTTCGATATTTTCCCTCCATAACCCTAAATCTTTTATTTCCAGAAAGAAAACTTTAAATGTCTCCAGTAAGATTGCTTGCTTTTCTTATTCAGTAACGATTTTCTTTGTGAAAGAAGACAGGAGAATAATTGTAATTATTAGAAAAATACAATTGGCATTTCTATAACAGGAGCCCTTATCCGAGGACAAGTCTTATTCATCTTTGAATTCCAGTTTACTTCATACTTTATGCTTGGCATGTAGTAGATGACCAATAAGTTTGCGAAACTGAGTTAAATTCTTTTAAGCGGAATTAATTACCTGAACCTAGCCTAGTCATTCCTAAAATGGAAAGATATTTCCTTTCCTTTATTAACACAAAGGCTATGTTCACTTAGGCAAAGCACAGAGAAGAATTTAGTTCTTTTGGGAGGTGGTTTTAATTCACATTACTCTTCCCAGTTCACTACTTATACATTTTCCCCCCTTCAGATTGAAGTTTGTACTTTGAGTTGCCGTTGTGCAACCAAGATGCAAAGAACCGCAAGATGGATCTCATGCAGCCCTTCAGAAAATCTGGTTTTTTGTCTAAGGCATGCAATCAGCTAACCTAATCTGATGTAACTGCATGTTTCCTCCACCCATCAGTTAATTCTTCTGGTATATCTGTCATTTCTGACAATTATTTTGATAATTTTGGTTTCTAGCGGACGAAGACTGAGGTTATAGTTTTTCTTCCATTAGCTGACAAAACACTTGACCTTCATCTCCTGCTTTCCAATCTGCCAATTGCTTTAGAGCTTTGCTATGTACGTCCAATTATATGACGTGTTTAACCAGATCGGATGTTTATTTTAAAACCCTATGGCGGCCGCATTACAATCGTGTCACCCACTAGGAGTTGCAAATACTTACGCATTTAGTGCTAGAAAGACTTTGAATACAAAGCATCACACCCCTCCCCACCTCTCTGCACCCTGTCTTGACGGGAGACTCTTCTGTCAGTTTCCCTCATCACAGAGCTGTCAATCATCAGCCGGGGCCGCCCCACCAGACTCCTTGGCAGGTCTGCTAACAGAAGCTGTTAACAAAGATTTGCAGACCCTGTGCTCTTTAAAGATGTTTTAAATTCCATCCTTTGATGCCCTTTGCCCTTTGTCAGGATGATATCAGCCCCTTACCTAAAACCACCGGGCTAAAGTAGACAGCCCAATGACAGTGGAAATATTTTGCCTTGATGCAGATGTGTTATGAACTCCACTTTTTTAAAATCTAAAAGTTCTGTGAACACATCAATCTCTTCTCCCACACTAAATTCTCAAAAAATAATTCCCTACATGGCCATTCCTGGTAGGGTCGTTTACAAACTGGTAAAGGTTCAAACAAGTGGTATTAGCAGCAAGAAGTACTATTCTTTAATCTAGAACCCACAACTATAATAAAGTAGCATAAAGGAAACTAGTCAAGAATTTTCAGAACGGGAGACCCCAGTACCGTTATTGTCTGTCGTCACATTACCCCTCAATAAGACCACGAAACCAGGCAGTAAACGCTGGGAGCCTGTGGTTCTCCCCTAACCAAGAGACAGGAGGAAACAGAGGGAGCGATCATGTTTTCTTTTTGCTTGTTTCGGGAGCGTCTCATGTAGTCAGCCTTTCCCTGCTGAATCCTGGTTCTGACCACGGCACAGCAGTTGTTCCGCCCTCTCTAGGTATTGTGCACTTTGTCACGGACACCAGCCACTTAGCTGTGGTTAAATCTTCTTTGCCAGTTCCCTCCCACTCTCATAATAGAAGAGTCATTTCAGGGTAGGGTGTGTGTGGTGTGTGTGTGTGTGTGTGTGTGTGTGTGTGTGTGTGTGTGTGTGTGTGTGTGTGAGAGAGAGAGAGAGAGAGAGAGAGAGAGAGAGAGAGAGAGAGAGTCTTTTCCTGTCAACCAAAGCACATGATGATCCCATGTAAGCGCACATTTTGCATGACCATCTCGGTTTCCAAGATTGTAATTAGCATCACCCATTATCTCTTATCATTTCATTTTAAGGGATCACTGCTTGTGAAAATAAAATGGCAAAGAAGATTCTTACATTATCACCACCAATGGAAACAACTTTTCTGCATGGTGACAGAGTCTCACACGAAGCCATGACATTTCTTGCGTGTGGAGGATTGTCCTTAGCCCAAAGTTCATACTGTACTGGGCAAACAGAATCACAGTCTCCTCAAACCAGCAAAGAATAATAGAGCAGGCATGGCCTTGGACACTTTCTTCCTACCACTTCATTTTACAGACAAAGGAATTGTGTCTCAGTGGGGTTTAATGACTTGCTGAAGTTCGCCCACATGATTAATAGCAGAAAGCAAACAAAACTAGATCTCTTGATTTCTATCTGTCAGGTGTCTACCAATGAACAGCCTCATAATTCTTAGCAAATTGTCCTCAAGGGGACAAGCGATGCCCTACATAGTTAAAACAAGCATCCCTGTTTTTGCAGCAGTATTGGCTTCCCAAGGATGTTTTATTGGCTTCATATAAAAATTAGCTTGAATTGCATGCAGATCAATCTGACTCAGGTGGGAGACAGCCTAGATGCATGTTCCGTGGTAAGAGGACAGCCATTTGGAAATATTATAATGCAGAATTTAATCCACAGGGTGGATAATCTCCTTGCTTTTGATCACAATGTGGTTCTACTAATTTTTCAGTTACTTCTTGTTTGTTTATTGGTTTTCACTAAGGAAACATGAACATGTGTTCTTTGTAGTAAGGGGAAAAAATGCGCTGTGCAGGAGATTAAAACACAAATGTGAAGCCAATGAGAGAAAGACCCAGGCATGCGAGTTCAACCTCCGTTTTGGTTCCCTGGCAATACGGCTGCCATCCCAATTGCTTCGCACATAATTAGCCTGGATATTGGGAGCCCACGTTTGTAGGTCCCACTTACCACATTTCCTGTATATTACTAAACATTTCAAACCGAGACAGAGAGAAAGCAGGAGAAACTGATTTCTCCTGGCAAAAAGACTCACGGGTTTTTTTCTGTCTTGTAAAACAAAAGAGGGAAAATAATGGTAAATTACTCCTGTGATGACTTCTTTTCTTGAACTGCCCATACTCCCTTCTCATCCTACTTTAAATAAAACCTGATGATGCAAAATACTGCTTGGCTTGTGACTCTGCAGTCTGTCAGCTTGCAATGGAAATGTTTTCTTATTTTATTTTATTTTTTTTTAAATGGCTGCATATTAAAAGTGAACCAGTCTTTGCCAGCTTTGGATAAAAGGCTATTTATTTTCAACCAATTTGATAGCTGCAGTTTTCAGTAATTGAATTTTCTGTGGTCAGAAAAGCAGTAATCTTAGAAACCAAATAAATATTTTTTAATAAAATGGAACACTGAGAAACCCTATAATAATGTCAAAAATGTAGCCACTTATGGATGGATAAATATTTTAAGAAATTTACATTTCACCCAAAGTTTTATGCTTCTAGCTTCCCTGGGGATTTTGAAGAGCGTAACATTTTGCTTTGGGAATTGAACAATGTAGGGCTTGATGAAATATATATACCCTATGGAAACCTTTCTGGTTGTTAGGGTCTTGGGGGGCAGTAGCTTTATCAATGCCTCCAACAAACAGTCTATACCAGCGTCTCTCTCATCTCAGAACAACTGAAATTTTGGCCCAAATGATCATCTTTGGTGGGAGCTGTTTTGTGCATTGTGGGTCATTCACAGCATTTCTGGCCTCTGTTCACTAGGTATTTGTAGCACCACACACCCACCAAACTGTGACAACCAAAGACGTATATAGACACTGCCAGATGTCCCCTGGCCTCTCAAGCTGTGATGGTTAGTTTTATGTGTCAACTTGACTGGGCTAAGGGATGCCCAATTAGCTGGGTGGGTCTGTAAGAGTGTTTTCAGAAGAGCTTAGCACCTGAATTGGTAAAACAAGTAAAGGTCCTCCCTCACCAGTGTGGACAGGCATCATCTAATCTGTTGAGGGCACACCTGAAGAGAATAAAAAGGCAGGTCTTTGAACACCAGGACTTATATTAGCAGCTCCACCATCTACCCCCAGTACTTGGGCCATTGGCCTTGGACTAGAAGTTATACCATCAGCTCCCCTGGTTCTCAGGCCTTCAGACTCAGAAGGAATTGTAACAGCAGCTTTCCTGGTTTTCCAGCTCACAGATGGTGGGAGTTCTTGGCTTTCATAATCATGTGAGCTAGTTCTCATAATAAATCTCTTTTTATATATCTACATTTATCCTACTGGTTCTGTTTCTCTGGAGAACCCTAACACAGGTGCAAAATCACTCCCGGTTGAAACCACTAGTCTAGTGAAGGGCTTCACTAAGTTTAGTATGCACTTTGATGAGTTTTATAAACACCTAGAAAGCTAATTCCCTTCATTAGTTTATCATGGAAAGACTTGTGTTGAGTATGAAAAAAGGTCCTTCACAAGACTGAAGAACTGTGCAAAAGAATGCAATTTAAATAGATTACAAGCATGAGCTGCTAAAAACTTGACTAACACAGATAATTAGATTTGTTCTAAGCCTATCTTCGGGTTTTTTTTCTTTTTAATACTCAATTGCCAGATTTCTGCTTGGATACATAAACATGTACTAATTTTAATTACTTAATGGTAAAATATTCATGCTTCTCTTTATATAGTGTGCAACTTTCACCTCAAAGATTTGACACCCTTTTCAATGTGGCACAAATTGTCTGATGGCAACAAATGAAAAAAAATCAAAGATCAACAGGTAAGTCTGGGGCACATTTCAGCATGCAAAAATTCCATGTAAGAAAAGAGAAGCTACTAAGAGATATGATATGAATTTGGGGGCCGAATCATAGAAATAGAAGATTCTCATGATGAAGTCACCCCCCTCCCCAAATAAAGAGTAATGACACAATGACTTAGCAGTGACATAAAGACACCAAACGCAGAATAATTGGAAAGCATACCTTTGAAAATAGATGTATTTGCGTTTACACCAGCACATTTGTAAGACAACTCTACTTAAACCCATTTTATAGATTGGAAGGCTGAGATTCAGCATTCTTAAGAAAATGTCTTTTATATCTCAGAAAATTGACGACAAAGAAGTTGTGCCTCTTATTTGCGTTATGAGATTGACTTCCAAAGTTAGGGAAAACAATTCCCTACCTTGTCAAGTTCTAGGAGATTTGCATTACAGTTATCCTTTGTCCTCGGTAGCATTTCAACAACTAGCAATCGTAAGTCATTAGAGAGGTGGTATAGAACATCACAGTTAAGAGTTTAGGCTCTGGAGTCAGACTACTTGCTTTCCAATTCTTTCTCCAACCACGTAACAGTTGTGGAATCAAGACACATTACTTACACACTCCTTGACTATGTTTCTGTGTCTCTAAATCAATGATGATAATCAAAGTATCTCATAAGATTGATGTAAAATTCAAGTATTTCATTCACATAGAAAATGTTTTAAAAACCAAAAGGTGATTTATTGTTATATAACCTCTTAGGAAATGCTTGCTTTATTTATTTCATTCTACCAGCACTCTTATCCCACCTTTAAGAAACTTACTATGTCAAGGTACATGCAGAACTATATTAACCTAGTTCAGGCAGTTTCATGTTTTAGTGTAACATTTTTTTTTTTTTTTGGAAGCATTCGAGCTCTAATCTTGGCTCCAACACAATCTCTATGACAGGTTTTAGGCAATTGCCAGTTTTAGACAACTCTATCTTTTATTGTGCTTCTGGTTTTATCGTCTATAAAATAGAGATGATATATAGAGTAAATAGGTTCAACTTTCTCACTACATGTTTTATATTGTATTGAGTTACTGGCAGTAGTCAAAGTTTTTGTGCAAACTGAATAATTTCTCACAACTTTTGTCATGAAAGCACAAAACTAAACAAATCTTGGTGTCAGTTTTTTGTTTTTGTTTTCGTTTTTTTAACATCTCCCAGTCTATAATCGGGATATTTTTCTAAACCACTAAAGTAAGATTTTGTCAAAACTGTCCTCTTCAAATCTTGAGGGGAAGAAAGCAAGCAGATCCTTATGGAGGAGAGAATGGGCTGGAAGGTCAAAAAGAAGTTGATGGAACACAACTTGTTTTTCCTGTCTGCTAATGACAAAGAGCAGAATGTGGCAAATGCCAAAATAAAACTCTGTGTTCATTCAGATCCAGGTTGTGTTTGAAATTTCACATGAATAGAGGACAAAGACCAACATATAAAGTTATTAGCCTTGGGTCATGAAGAAAGCTAAAAATTCCTTCAGAAATGCATTGCAAGACTGAGAGGCCCCGTGGAAACCACTGGGCAACGTTTCTGATGCTGCAAAAGCAGACCATAGCATTGCTAGCTACTTTCCAGTGTAGTAGGAATGATGCTTATAAGATAACATCAACATTTAAAAAATAAAAGTAAAAAAGCCCAGCACGGTCCAAGATGTGATTCTATCACAGTTACGGTTTTCAATTACATTTAAACAATAAGGTTATTGTCTCTTATTACACATTTGGCTAGCTAGATCTATAAGCTAATTGTGACAATGGCTCACCTTGGTGAGTGTGTTTCTAATCTATAATGGCACTTAACATGCAATATTCATTTAAAATTCAATGACTACATAAGCATATAATATACCTAATTTCACACGTCACAATTTTTAAGGTATAGATTTTTTTTTTCCATAATGGCTACTTCCTTGGTGTTTTTTGGAACGTTCCTGGAGGCAGCGGGCAGAGTTTCAGAATAAGTCCTAATGTGTACATTTGGTAAGGGGAAGCAAGGGAACAGTCACATTTTTATTAGTGGATCCAGACCTATCCAATGGACTGGAAACTTCTTTTATCCGTCCGCATATGCATTTGTTTTTGCTGATTCAATTCATTATTCGATTAAATTAGTGCCAGTTTAATAATAACGACCTCTCTCTGGCCTATGCCTTTCATGTTAGTGAAAACTAAAACCCAGGTGGTTTTCAACATGACACTAGTTGGAAATCAGTTATGAAATTACCTGTTTATTAATGATGTGTCAGGAGACTGACATGCTAACGGCAGGCACCGGCTGGAATTGTGCTAATATAGAAATAACAAGACCATATTATGTGCAATATGTATTCTATACAACTATAACTTTCAATCCCTGGGGACAACCTCAAAATCCAGATGTTTTATCTCAAGATTTTAATCCCAGAGAGTGAAGATTTTAAAGTGAAATCAAGCACATTCAAAGTCGCTATTTGGCCACACTTCCTCACTAGGGAGCCCATGTGAGCACACATTTGGTACCAGATGTGCAAAGGATTAGTGTCGTATCAGTTAATTAGCCAGACAGGGAAAAAACCCACTTTGCAATCACAAAAGTGGATTTAAAGCATGACCTTAAAACTCATGTTGAAGACTGGTCTATTGATTAGCGTCAATATAAGTTTTCAAGGTTTGGTGGTTATGGGGCAAAATAAAATCTGATCTAAATTGGGGAAGAAAAGGGTAATTTTTAGTTAAAATAAGAATTTTTTACAGGAAGGTTTTACATTTTTATCATAAAGGGCTCTGGCCACAACGCTATAAATAATATACTGGATAGATTCATAAAGGCCACTTTTTCTTTTTTAAAGCAGACAAAAATGTACCATAAAGTTGATATTAGTAACAGGTAAAATAAACCAAAGATCCTTGCAACTTGGGTGGGGTGGAGTTTTTTCTTTTCTTTTTCCCTTAAAGTGTTATATAAACTAACTCACACAGCAGATGGAGTGAAAAAATAGCTACGATCTGATGATTCTATATTACTGCAAATAAATTTTACTATACAACAAACCACTGAGTGATTTGTACAAAAATACTCCCTTAAACACAAAATATCTCAACAGTTGAATTTGCATAGATGTTGCACCCCATTTTCCTATCACCCTGTCTTAATAGCAATATGCTATCTTTCAGAATCATCGCTCACCCGTGAGGCCAGGCCACACAAGAGATTGAAGAGGACGTCTGTAGCAGCCAGTGACTTTGAAGTCTCAATGTGGAAAGTAACCTGTAGCCACAAATGTCCTTAAGTCAACCTCTGGAAGCTAAGTATCAGTGCCCTAATACAAAACGGCAAGAGAATTGAGAACACATCAATGTGCTTTTTCAAAAGAGAGGGAAAATAGCACCTTTTTTTTTTTAAATTTACTTGAACTCCAAATTGCGCTCTGGCAAGTCCCTGCACTTGAGAAACTTCCATAGCACAGAATAAGATTGCTGAATTCTTCCCTGGGAGTGGGAGGGGAAATGCAGCTTTGACTGGTGTAGATAATCTGTGCCAGTCATTAAATGAAGCTTGTAGGTTTTGTGCTAGGAAAACCAGGCAATGGAGTCACCCATTGCTGATTACTTGGAATTTAATTTCTAAAAGGCACGAGGTGGTGAAGGAAGTTTCAGATCTCAGCTCTAATATCACCTTTTCTGTCTTCCCTTACCTCCTCATATGCCACTGACGTCCTGCTTTGGGGCTCTTTTGGAATCTTTTCTTTCCTCAGTCTAGGCATTATTACATTATACTATTCATCTATTTACCCCTCTAGATTGCAGGTCAGTCTTGATTTCTTATGGTTCTACCTCTGAGCTCAGTGTCAGGCCATTATTCAGCGTTTAGTATGTATTAACCATTAATTATTCTACCATAATTTGCAGTTTATATCTCATTTTCCTGTGCATTTTCTTATTTGATTACAACAACCTTTTGAGGTTGGCATAATGTATGTTGGTAATCTCTATTTAACAGAAGGCTGTTGAGGCTTAGAGAAGTGATGCAATTTGCTTAGTTTCACAGGCAGACAGGAAGAGCACAAGGATTTGAGCTGAAACCCAGTGACAGCATGCCTGGTGTTCTTTCCACTGTGCCACCCTGACATGATGCTGAGAGAAAGGGAAACAAAATGCCTTAGTTACCAGTGACAGTAGGAGATTGTCAGTTGATTAGGAGCCACAATAAAAACAAAATCATAATCTTGTAATTTAAAAGCCTAGTTCATGGCCGGGCTTGGTAGCTCAGCCTGTCATCCCGGCACTTTGGGAGGCCGAGGTGAGTGGATTACCTGAGCCTGCGCGTTCGAGACCAGCCCAGGCAACTTGGTGAGACTTCGTTTCTACAATAAATAAAAAATTAACCGGGTTTGGTAGCACGTGCCTGTAATTCTGGTTACTTGGAAGGTTGAGGTGGAAGGATCCCAACAGGTCAAGGCTGCGGTGGCTATGAGCATGCGACTGCCTTCCAGCCTGTGCGATGGAGAGAGACTCCAACTCAAAACAATAAATAAATAAAAACAAAATAAAATAAAAGCCCAGTTTGTAAAAGGAAAGTTCCTTCCTTTAAAGTTAGCTTCTCATCTCAAAAATGCTTTTTCAATTTAGGCCTAATTTAGTGGGAACCTCAAGATTGATAAGTCCTTAAATAAAGGGGAAAAAAGCAAAGTTTCCAAAGAGCCAGTAGTGATCTGGAATATTCGTTGGAGCCTAAGGGATGTATAAAATCTACATGGTTATTTACATAAATTTTTTGTAATTTCTATCACAAATACTCCCTTGCTGTTTTCCCAAATCTTTATTTAATAATGATTATAATAAAATTAAGTTTATCTTCACTGCCTTGCTCTTGGTGCCAAGCAGCCAAAGTCAGCAATCCATTTTTCTTTTTTCTATTCCTTTCCATTAAAAGTCCCAGAATAGAAATAACATATGACTGTGTGATGCTTATATATTCATGGTGATTCAAAAGCACCAACTCCCAAGTGGAAACAAAATTTAGATAATTATGAGCAGACTCGAGTTACTCTTTCAGTGAAGACAAGTAATGTCTTCTGGTGTCCCCTAATTTACAGAATTTAAAATCTCACAGGAAAAAAAAAAAAAGGAAGGATCCTGGGGAACTGTCTTCTTTCACAGTTAACTATCAAAGAGAGATCTCTCCCCCCCAGGCCATCCCAGTTCCAACCCCACGAAGAGGTACCAGATTTCTAAATCCAAAGGCTAGAAGAGATTACAAAGATAATTTAGTCCAAGGAGTGCATGCTTAGAGCCATTTTGAGGATGATTCCAGGCAAAAGTCATAAAATGAGGGAATTCGATATCCAGTGTTCAATGCCCCTTCTAATGAAAAGAGATTTCCTGAATACAATGTCTTTCTTTATTAGCTAAAAAATTTGCTGCATTTATGGGATGAATGTACACTTGTGCTTCTTCTATCTTAGATGCTTGAGTAAAACATGACTTAATTAACTGCAGCAGGGGGGAAGAAAGCAAAAACAAAGCAACAAATAACATTCCTTAGATTTACTTCTAATTGTTCCACTCTATCCTTTCCAATACAATCAGTCTTCATGTCCTGTTGACTGTGAAGATGAAAACATATTAGCTAATATTCATGAATTTCTCATCATTTGCCTAGATTTGAACTAAGCTTTATCATCAAGATTTACACCAACCTTCTTTGAACTCTCCCCTCTCGTCTTCATCCTGCATTCCAACCCCCAGTGTACTCCATCCCAGAACAATTGTGATCGTTTTAGATAGGTCATTCTATTACCCCAAATCTTTTTAAAAATATAAATGAATAATATATCCATGAATGTGTATAAAGATTGCTAGTTATTTCTCAGTGTTCTAAAGAATACATTCCATACTTGGAAGGCTGAGGCGGAAGCATTGCCTAAACCCAGCAGGTCTAGGCTATGGTGGCCGTGAGCATGCCGCTGCACTCCAGCCTGCGTAACAAGAGTGAGACTCCCATTCAAAAAAAAAAAAAAAGAAGAAGAAGAAATTCCAAAGTACTCACTAGTCCATTCAACACCCCACAATCCAGAGCAAACATGTCTTCTGGTCTCACTTTTTCCTCTAACACTAGCAATAACCTTTTTTAGGTGATGGTCTGGAAACAGGCAGATGGATCACTTTTTCAACAGCATTTTGCATACTTTAATAAATTATATTCTTTCAGTTAGAACACTTTTATCCTCTCTTTTCTATCTCTAAAACCTACTTCACTTTCAGATATGTTTTAAATGTCACATTTCTCTCTTTTATATTTTCATTTGCCCATGAAGATGGCCCTGATGAAAAAACAAAAAACAAATAGAACACATACTTCTGTTTCAATTGATAGAAAAAAATCTAACATAAATTGGTTTGAGTGAAGAGTATTTGTGAATTCAACTAAACAGTCCAAATTTAGAGCTGGCTCCAACCATGACTGAGGACAGGATCCAGCCCCTGGTTCTAAGCTTTCCTGGCTTCACAATGGCTGTTGTCGATTGTGGTCCCTTTCAGAATTTCCAGATGTTCTTTCTGTGATACAAAACGGCTGCATTAACTACAGATCTCACAGTAATTTTCAGATTGCTCTATTTTCTACTAATTAATTCATGAGTATGTTTATCTCAGAAAGAGTGAATTCACCCCGGAGTTATTTTTGTGGACTGTTTTACTGAGTATCTGTTTTGCTCACATGTTTGGGAATATTAGATAACATCACATTTGTATAATAATTTCTTTCTTTTGCCTGCATACTCTGCCCTATTGGAAAGCAAGTGCAGAGAAAGAGAGGATGAGCCAAGTGATTAAAGAAAATTTTATTAGAGGGAAAAGAAAGAAAGGCTGGCCCTAAAGAAGAACCAGCCCTATCACCTTCTGTTGTACTCTTCTTTCTGTCTACAGTTCAAGATTCCCAGAACAGCACCAGGACTTGTATTGTCATCTTTCACCTGTGTATCAATCAGATTAAGTTAAACAATTTGACTAATAAATTGCGATATTTCCATTGTTAATGCACTAGAAATTCAGTTCTCTTTCCACTAACAGTGTGATGTAAATGTGTCTCATCAGAAGATGGCAAGAATTAGTCTCCTGGCCCCACTAGGATGCAAACAGAATTGGGAAATGTATGCTCCTGGCTAAACATCTACTTTCCAAGGACAATTTCTTTCTATTCCTTTAGTCAGACAGCTTTAAAGGCTCTTTGGTCTCAGGGAGTAGTCCTGCCCTTTCTGCCTTTTTTCAGGGTCATGTGAGTCTTGTCTGGTCCCAGGTTTCATGAAGTGATCCTAGTTCCTTACCCTGGAGATTATTGATCTTGATTCATCTTTGACTTTACATGATTCTGAACTCTAGTTTAAGTACATGCACTGTGCTTGTATTAGAGAAAATTAGGTCTTAATCCTATCTATGACGCAGTCACTGAAGCCAGGAGGATGGGATTCATTAATTAACTTAGACCAATCAAAGCCCACTCCTGAAATTGAAACCAAGGTCAATTCCATCCAAACCAGAGGAGTTGAGAGTTTAAGATGTAAAGGGGATGTGTTTCCCAGGAAACATTTGCATGAAACAAATGAACACTTAACTTCAGAAACAACCTGTCCACTTGTATCATTTACCTCAGTAGATCTGATCTGTATTATCTCTGGTTTTTTGTGTTCCTCCCTCTCCTGTAAGACTATAAGTTTTCTCTGTTTAGAAACCATGTCCTATTCACATTTGTATCCTATAACATCTAGGCTTGGGGTCTGCACAATAGCAAGAATTCGGTGAAATATTTGTCACATTGACTTACAACCTTTAGAAAGAGATGATAGTGTGTCAGGCTCCAGTGACCTGAGGCTTTTATTAGAGCTCATAATACATCTATCTGTCTTAGCTTTTCCTTTAGTATGTAAATGATTATTTTTCTGTTTTTCCATCCAGGGTCAATCTTGGTATGTCTTTCACCTTGAATTTCTCAAGTGAGGGACTAAACTCACAACCAAGACTGCATGACCAGAGAAACTTTCCATGACTTCATCAGGAAAGGTTACGATTGCTAGAAAAGGTGGCTTCCAGTTGATTAAGGTGGGGGGAAAACGAGAGGAGTGGAATTCTTGCCAAAGCAGCCGTTTGGAGTGCTACCATGACGGCTTATCAAAGATGTCTCCAGGTCAATCAGAAAATATTCGATTTGGGTTCGGAAGACTCAAGTGCAGCTGGTTGAGATTTCCTAGTTAGTATTTTATCCATCCCAGTAACTGTTGAAAACAGTTTGTAATTCATTTGGGGAATCCTTTACATATGTCCCGAAGTATATGTGGCATTTTATTGAAAAACCACCAAATAAAGTCTTCTGGGCCATGTAAAGGCGTCACTTTGGGACCAACTCTGCATATGTGCCTTCATGGCTTTACCTTAAGTGGATTTTGATACATAAAGATTCCCATTATTGAAAAAGCACACTTGCCATATGTCCACACAGATACCACAAGATTTTACTGTCTTTGCTAAGAGTGCTGAGGTCAGGGAGTTCTGGCTCTAATATACCCACTGAGTTACCAATCGAGGAGACAAACTCACTTTTTTTTTTTTTTTGAGTTGGAGTCTTACTCCATCGCCCAGGTTGGAATGCAGTGGCACACTCATGGCCACCCCAGAGTCGACCTGCTGAGTTTCAGTGATCCTTCACCTCAGCCTTCCAAGTTGCCGGAACTACAGGCACACGCGTTACCAGGCCCCACTATTTTTTATTTATTGTAGAGACGAGATCTCGCCAAGTTGCCCAGGCTGGTCTTGAACCTGCAGGCTCAGGCAATCGCCTCAGCCTCCCAAAGTGCTGGGATGACAGGATGAGCCACGGAGTTCGGTCAGAAACTCACTTCTAAAATTAGATATCTAACCTACCAGGAAGAGTGGGAGCTTAGAGTAGAAGCGTCTCCTTTCCTCTTTCTTTTTTTTTTTTTTTTGATTCAGTCTTACTCTGTCACCCAGGCTGGATGCAGTGGCACCCTGACGGCCACCGCAGCCTCTACCTACAGGCTCAGGTAATTCTCTGCTTCAGCTTTCCAAGTAGCTGGAACAATTGGCATGTGCCACCCTGTCCAGCTAATGTTTTGATTTATTGTATTGCTGGGATTATAGGTGTGAGCCACCGCGCCCAACTCCTTTCTTTTTAAAGAAAATAATTAAGGAAGGGAAGAAAGGGATAGAAAGAGGGAGAAAAAGCCAGGCTCTGTGGCTCAGCCTATAATCCCGGGCCTTTGGGAGGCTGAGGTAAGTGGATTGCCTGAGCCCGCGGGTTCGAGACCTGCCTGGGCAGGCGAGACCTCATCTCTACAATAAATCAGAAAGAATTAATCGGGCGTGGTAGCGCGCACCTGTAGTTCCGGCTACTCGGAAGGCTGAGGTGGAGGGATCGCCGGAGCCCAGCAGGTCGAGGCTGCGGTGGCCGGGAGCGGCCACTGCACTCCAGTCTGGGCGACAGAGTGAGACTCCAACTCAAAAAAAAAAGAAAGAAAGAGGGAGAAGAGAAGAAGGAAGGGGAGGAGGGGAGAAGGGAGGAACGAAGGAAGGAAGGAAAGAAGAAGGAAAGAACTCTTTGACTATCTAAAGTCTGTTTACATTTGTCAAGTCACATGGTGGAAAGAATGTCTCAACAGAGCATTCTCAAATGAATCTGAATATTTGACTCTTTCTCTCAACACCTATATTAGAAGTCTCTTCCATCTACCATTCCATCCTTATACCCATCAAAAATTTTAAAAAATCTTCCTTCTGAAAGCAAGGATGTTCTCTGCTATTGGGTTAAAGATCTCAAGAGACGCCCCCCCCGACTTTGTCTATAGCAGTACGTCTGTCATTTAAGCCCCCAAGACAGATGGTAAACATCGCTAGTGCCTGCACACAAGATGACAAGGGACAGTTTCCCATCTCCTCCTCGAAATGTAGAGCTTGCTTTTGAATCTCTTCTTATGAACAAAAACTGTATCACAGTAAGGACAGAGAGGAGGGCTGGGAAAGGAGGCTGGAAAAAACGAGCAAAGGGGAAAAAAAGTGGAGAGCCAGCCTGGCACCAAAAATATAATTTACTGTGCAGGTATTTGATTTGATAGAAAAACTGCATTGATTTAAAAAAATAGGTTCTTGACAAGGTCGTAATTCACTGAGAGAGGCCAAGCCCGCAGCTTTAGTTTGACATCCCCCTCCAACCGAAACCATAACTGGTTTTAGGTGGTCCCCTGTGAGGGTAGCATGTTGCAGCTGGCAAAAAAATAAACACTTTGGAGCCCTGTGCTAACAGGATTTTTTTTTTCCCTTTTTTTTTTTTTTTGATTTATGCCACAAGCTAAGGAAAACAGTTACATATTTGTGAGTCCTGGTTTTGTTTGGCCTTTGCAAGCTTGCAGGATTGGTGTCCTGCTGAGGGAGACAGTGCAAAAGCTGTAACAGGCAGGAACAGAGTGGCAGTGAGGACCAGCAGTAAGCAGGGAGGTGGGAGGATGGGCAGCGGGAGATACAAAGCTAAAAGGGCTAATTGGCCAAGGCGTCTCTCTGGGAAGACTCCCTTTGCTTTCTTCTCTGTCCGAAGGCCTTTTGAGCTGCAGCCTAAAGCAGATTCCTTGAGAGCTGGAAATTTGTGAACTACTAGCTGCCTTTAGTTTTCCCACACAGCAGCATTCTTTTCCTAGAGCTTGGTAGATGGGTATTTTCCCTCTTCTTTTCTTTACTGCGAGGCGGTCAACTCTCATTTGGCAAATGCAAACGGAAGCCAGCAAGGAAGGTTGACTTTCCTTTATTGCATTCCTTTCTAGTTGTTTTGGTGGCACAAACTCTGCCGGGGAAAGGAGTGCCTTACTGGGTCCTTCTCAGGCTGACACGCAGCATGCTCGATCCTCATTTTGTAGAAAATGAACTTGTAGAAAGTGTAGAAGCTCAATGATGTTAAATAGCTGCAGGTCCTACACTTCTGAGTGGTAACTGGGTCTGAGGCTTAGGTCCTGGCTGTCCGTCTGGTAGGCCTTACACTTGGCCCTGTGTCCACTCCTCCCCACTGAAATGATTAAAGAAACAATTACTCAATGGAATGAGGTGCCCTGGACTTAATCCTGGAACAGAATGGAGCATATAGGGAAAACGGGTGAAATTAAAGACTGGTGTTTAATGTATAGGAGTGTACCTGTGTTGTTTTCTTAGTTTTGACAATTATCAGAGTAATAGAAGATTATGATAGAGGAAACTGGGCAAGGGCATAATATCACTCTGTACTATATTTTCCATTTTCTATGAATCTAAAATTATTTACAAATCAAAATGTTTTAGAAGAAATAAGTGCCGAAAGCCAAAAGGCATTCTATTACTTTTAGCCAGGTTTGTATTATAACGCGTTTTCAAAATGGATTCTTACTAAAGTCATGCAATTTTCTACTTACACTCAGCAGTGGAAAAGGATTTACTCCTCTCATAGAAAAGGCAGGAGGTCAACACAGGAAGATTTTGACAACTCTAGAGAGATCTTTTAATGAGCTGAGGGATGCAGGTGAGTGTTTGCTTTATCACTTTTATCTTTAGAGAAGAAAATGTATGTTTTATCTATGAATCCCAATTTGCAGATGGGAAAATTAAGAGGTTAAGTGCATAAGATTCGTAGCTATTAGCCTTGAGCAAATCCTATCTTAACCCCAATGTTTCTTGAAAAAACATAAATAAAATCTTTTCCCCAGGAGCATGCAACCCGACTTTAGAGTCAACTACAGTTCTGGCTTACCACCCAGATACTTGCCAGAACCTTGAAATTACTTACATTATTACATCATCCCTCTTTGTGTAGGTACTTGTCGCATTGCATAAATATATCCTCTCTAGCTGGTGTCTTTAATCTTTTCTATCCACAGCATATATCACTTAGAAAATGACTTCACAGGAGACAAATCATTCCATAATAATGTGCAGAATCATTTGAGTCACATTTGGTTTCCATGACAATATGAAAATATAAATGTCTGCTGCATAAAAATGAAAAGAAAACTGTGTCATGGTGGTATTAAAAAAACGAAACTAATTTAATACTTCAACCAGATTTTTTTTTCACCACTCTGTTCCCATAAGTACGTGATGCAACCTTACTGTCTTTTCAAGTACACACACAGACAGAGAAATGGATATTTTTTCCATCCTATTTGTCTCCTTTTCAGACACAACCACTGATTCACCAGTCTCTGGACAGCAGCAACAGGGGCGCCTGTGAACTTGAGTATAATAAAATTCTAGTATAACAGTGTGTTGAATGTTTACTTTGGCCATGCTGCCCTCTCAAATCCCCTTTTCAACTAATATTTTAAAATGTGGAAAGACATTAAAATGGAGATAAATTCAAGACTCTTTCTGAAAGTGCGTGTCTCTTATGCTGAGAATTCTGAATTCTGTTTTTCTCTGCTTATGTTTAAATTCCTTTTACTTTTATAATCATCACGGCATGAGAGCTCAAGCTACTACCTGCCTTCTGGCAACCAGCGATTTTACTCCGAAGTGAAGGAGAACTTTATTCTGAAATAAAGTGGGTCTGAGGTCAGGTATCCTTCTATAACCACTCCCATTTCAACCCTGACATCTATAATTAGCCCTATGAAAAAAAGCGAAATTAACTGGCATTTATCATTGATACTTCGTAGAGTATAACGCTATTAAGAGCTTAGGTTCTGGAATCAAGCCATGATGCCAACGAATTCCCAGTCAGCCCATCACTGGAGCAGAGGACTTGACTTCCCTCACTCTCACTTTCTTCATGTGTGAAACAGGGATAGTGGTAGTACAAAAACAATAGCAAAATTAATCAGATGATGCATAAAGAGCACCCAGCACAGAGCCCCATAGGCAACATGTATACATTCAAATGAGTTCACCATTAGATGATTACTGATACTATTAAGATTAATGCCTTTTTATTTCTTTTAGTCAGACTTACTTTCAGGCAGCTGGTGTTCTAACCAGTAGAGAGTAAAATAAAGTGCCTACTCTCATAGAGTTCGTATTCTAGTGGTAGAGATGGACCAATAAAATATCAATGCATAATATTTTCAGCTGAAAGGTGCAAGAAAGAAGAATAAGCAAGGCTGGGAACCATAGGGCAGCATGGCCAGACATTGAGCCAGGTGGATATTTAGGGAGGGTTATTCTAAGCAGAGGGAACAGAGTATTAAAGCCCACTGAGGAGCATGGTTGGCATGTTAGTGGAACATCAAGGGGCCCTCTGTGGTGGGGAAGAGAGATGGAGCTGTGAGAGTGGGAGGACAGGAAGTCAGAGAGAGGCACGTGCAGATTTGGTGAACCCTGGCAGTGACTTTGGAGGATGCTGTGAGTGGATTGGAGGAAGTCATCTGAGGGATCCGAGCAATGCAACGATAAGGTCTGAATTACATAAGTTTGCATCTAAGCAGGAAATTGATTAGGTTGGGTGGAACCAGAAAAAACAGTGAAGAGTCTTTGCACCCATCTAGGAGAGGGATAATCATGACTGGGTCTAGGAATCTGCAGAGGAGTTGGAGAGAAGGAATCTTGGATTTTTTGTTTTGTTTTGTTTATTTGAAGAAACAGCAGGGCCGGGCGTGGTGGTTCAGTCTGTAAGCCCAACACTTTGGGAGGCCAAGGCAAGAGGATTGCCTGAACTCAGGGGTTTGAGGCCAGCCTGGGCAACTTGGTAAGACTGTCTATAATAAATCAGAAAATAAGCCAGGCGTGGTAGCATGTACGTGCCTGTAGTTCCAGCTACTTGGAAGGCTGAGGCGGAAGGATCGCCTGAACCCAGCAGGCTGAGGCTGCGGTGGCCATGAGTGTGCTACTCCAGCCTGGGCAACAGAGTGAGACTCCAACTCAAAAAAAAAAAAAAAAGAAAAGAAAGAAACAATAGGTTTTGATTTTGAATTGGATTCTTCACCCTCTGACTTTTTTGTTATTTTTCCTTCTATGTCCAGCCTCACTCAATGAATACATTTAGGTGACTCAAGATAATGTTATATTTCTCTAAAACCTACAATATAAAGCACAAGTATACTTCTTCCAGAATGTGGAACTTAATAGCAGAGGACAGAAAGGTGTTAGGGATTAGTGAGTACCAAGTTTGAGTGTCTGCTTTGCCTCTTAGTAACAGGGGGGTGAATTAGATGGAAATAATCATAATAGGCAACATCTAAATACCACATAGTATTTATAAGACCCTCTTCTAAGTCTGTTATTTTTAATTAAATTTTACTATGGTTCTCACAACAGCTTAATGAGGTAGGTATCAAATGACTTATCCTGACTTTACAGAGGTAGAAACTGAAGTATACAAAGGTAGTGACTGGCCTGATGTTCTGCAGATAGCAAGTGGCAGAGCGGATTTGCATGCCACTGTCTGGGGACAGCCTTCCAGTTTTAGTAATTTGCTTTACTGCCTCTAATCCCATGTGTTTTCCTTCAAAAAGTTGTAAGAACGGGACGAGACAAGGCATATAATGTGTTTACTCAATATCGATAATATTGCAGATGTCATACAGGATTTTGTGTCATTTTCCTCCCATCTTTAAAATATATTAATCAGCCGGGCTCGATGGCTCAGCCTGTAATCCCGCAGTTTGGGAGGCCGAGGTGAGTGAATTGCCTGAGCCCGGGGGTTCGAGACCTGCCTGGGCAACTTGGTGAGACCTCATTTCTACACTACATCAAAAAAAATCAGCCAGGTGTGGTAGGGCGCGCCTGTAGTTCCAGCTACTTGGAAGGCTGAGGCGGAAGGATTGCCAGAGCCCAGCAGGGAGGCTGCGGTGACTTGGAGCGGCCACTGCACTCCAGTCTGGGTGACAGAGTGAGACTCCAACTCAAAAAAAATATATATATGTATATATATTAATCATGAAGCTTCTTCCCTTAGGAATACATTCTCAGTTATGGCAGGCCAAGACATAGTTTTCACAACTAAGATATATGTGGCTCTGAGTTTAAAGAGTTGGTCTTCCATCTCTCTCTACTAGGGTAACATATGTGAATTTCTAAGGACTTTCCAGAAACCTAACAGGATTTTAGGTACGTTGAAAAAGCTTTCTGGAGGTCGATGAAACCCTAAAGACAGCACACAGGAGCAGAAGTCCTGTACCTGAGTTGACTGTGCTCATAATACCATCATAAAAGCCACAGAGAAAACACTCTTACGGAATGAATAAATCAAGCAAACAAACAAAAAGATGACGGAGATAATCGTTACTTAGGCAGAGACAGAGAAGCAGACTTGGAAAGAAAGAACTTGGAAATTGCTGGAACTGAATTAAGAAAGAGAATTACAGTGTTTCCATCCTTCCCATAGGTAACCTTTCCTGAAAGAAAGAAGCACTGAATACCTGGAAGGATATTTCCTTCTTCCAAAGAGACCTCGTCCTTCTGTCCCTTGCTTGCTGTTTCTTACAGTGCAATTTCCAAATTAAGAGTAGAATTACTCATTCCTTTACTCCTTTGTGAGACTTATCATTTCTTTTGTTCCCAGAAAGCATAATTACTGAGATTAGCTTTCTTATTTTTTCCATATTCCTTGAATAATATGATTTTTTTTTTTTTTTGAGTTGGAGTCTCATTCCGTTGCCCAGACTGGAGTGCAGTGGCCGCTCCCGGCCACCGCAGCCTCAACCTGCTGGGCTCCGGCGATCCTTCCGCCTCAGCCTTCCGAGTAGCTGGAATTACAGGCACGCGCTACCACGCCCGGCTGATTTTTTTATTTATTGTAGAGATGAGGTCTCACTGCCCAGGCGGGTCTCGAACCCGCGGGCTCAGGCAATCGACTCACCTCAGCCTCCCAAAGGCGCGGGATGACAGGCTGAGCCACCGAGCCCAGCTTGATTTTTTAAAAATTTTAGCCTGTTTACTCTTTTCCAGGTTCCTTTCGTCATCTGTAAAGGACTCCGCATGCTTCTTGTCACACGGAAACAAAAGTGAGATGTAGTCCTATCACCTCCTTTCTTCCATCTTGCCAGTACTGTCACTACCCGTCACACAGAGGGTTTGAGTTAACATTAAACAGATAATAGAAAAGATGAAAAAAATAGCGCTTGTTGTCATTTTTACTTTTCTTAAAACCAAACCAACAAACAAAAACAGCTTTTTATTTTTCTTCCTGCGTTCCAACACAACATAGTCTCATTGGGCTGCTAGATTTTCTGTCACTTAAAGTTGTCCATTAAGATTATGAGTAAAACAAAGCAGAGCAAATAACCAAACAATTGAAACATTAGAGAAAGATAAGATGTATTGTTATTAGAAAAATGTAGTGCTTGAGAAAAAACATCATTTGGTGATAAAGATTAGTTAAGAAAGGGAAAGGTATGGCCCCCTAAAAGCAGAGAGAAAGGCAGAGGAAAACAAAATTTTGGTGAAAAGCGGATAGTAATCTGGTGAGCCTTCAGAGGGATAGATGCATTGGAAGCCTGGTTAGGTACCTAATAAATGCTCAGTAAATGCCTGTTGTATTTGGCAAACTCTTCCATTTGTCACATAATTTATGTTTTGTATGTCTTCCAGAGACTTTAATACACTTAGTTTATTTTTAAAAACTTTGGGCCATGGTTGAGTGCTTTATTTCATTTTTTCTGAACATGATATTGTACTAAGACTGGACCTGGGTATTCTAGTTTTATCTGGGTTACATATTTCTTTGTACTCTTAAATATACTATTCTAAAATTTCCTTAGGCATTCTCGTTTTGAACATCGAGAAGCTCTTATTTTGCTTGTTTCTGTCCATGCAATGATTTGTGAAGAAGTTATACTGAAGGACAAACATGATGATTTAAGGACAAATTTCTGATTTCCTACTTGGTTGTCTGTTTTTGATCATTCATTCATCTATAAATTGAACAGACATCGACCAGTTATTCAGAGGTGAGAAGACACATAATTTTAAACCTAAGCGCGTTTACAGTCTATTTGGGGTGGGGGGAAGGATGAAAACACTCACACACATAAATAAATAATTGCATAGTACGATAAACACCATGAAGAAAAGCATGTGTAGCAGCAAATAGGGGGTTGGAGGAAGATTATTCACAGCCTGACTAGGCAGTGCCTCTCCAAGGAGTTGACATTTAAACTTGAAACTAAAAGACGGTAGGGAACCAGCTATGCCCAGAGCGGAGAAATGACTATATATTTTGTGTGTACACGCGCGCACTCGCACACTTGCACACACACCAGATATTCCCAGAATAGTAGAATGAATGCATAACACAACCACTGAGTCATCAAAAGTGTGTGGCTGAAAGAGAGTGATGTGCTGGGGACTGACTGAGCAAAGAAAGATTTGCAGGCAAGGAGTCAGGAAACAAGTGGGGCAGATTAGGCAAGGGTGCTACGTCCTGGACAATACGCATCATTTCTTGTTCAAAACGGGACAATTTTGGGAGTGAAGACAGATGTCAGGACACGTAGGCAAAAGTTGACACTATCTCAAGCAAAAAAGGAAGTATGACCACCTAAAGTATCATGAATTTTATTCGAATCGTAATGAGAAGCTGTGGTCGGATTTTCTATTATGTGCAAAAGGTTATGCTGTATATATGCAAAACAAATTTATGCATTAGTTCACCAAAAGGTGTGTATTGGAATGTACACAGCTGCCCTATTCAAAGTAGTCACAAGATGAAAGCTCCCAGAATGCTTTTGAGGGCTAGAATGAATGCATGACTTCTGGTGTGTTTTGTCAACGGAATACCGCCAGCAATGAGAATGAATAAACTATAACTACTTGTAAAAATGTGAATCTAAATCACCTCAGAATGGTAGTATGTGTGCAAAAAAGCTAGTCACAAAAAATACTTAATGTTTCTAAAATGTGAACACATATTCTCCTATGATGCTTCAGGTCAGGAAAATGGCTACTTTTAGGGAAAATCATAACGGGTCCTGTTACTACCTTTTTATTCTAACCTTTGATCTGGATGTTAGTTGTATGGGTCTGTTTGTGAAAATCTTTCAGTTGTAACTTACTATCTATGCACTTTTCTGTCAACAGTACACGTTATAGTTCAAAGAGGCAAGGCATGCTTTCTTCTGTATAGAGAATAAGGTGAAGATGGTTAAGAGTAGAGGTTGTCTCAGTCTTTACCCATGTCTTGTAACTTATTTCTGAGATGTGTACTTGATATGCAAAATACTTTGCATGCCATGGCAGGGTTTGTTCACCATAGCACTACTGACATTTGTGCTGACTAATCTGCTAGTAGTGGCAGTGATGGTGGTGGGGTGCCATGTGCATTGTGGGATTCTTGGTAGCATTCCTGGTCTCCATCCACTCTGTATCAGTAGCAGCCCCCGCCCGCAGTCCTAACAATCAGATATGTCCTCTAACATTGCCAGACATCCTCCTGGGGGGAAACAATCACTTCCAGTTGAGAACCACCGAACTGTAGTGATAACAACTTCTGACATTTATTGAGTTTCTCTTCCAAGGGCTTAACCTTTATTCACACATTTACTCTACTGACATCCCTAAATAAGGAGCTTTGTTTTCCTGTTTCCTGGAAGAGAAAACTGAAGTCCAGATATTTTAAGCATATTTTTCAGGACGCTGTAACTACCTAGTAGGCGACAGAGTCAGGACCCAGACAATCCAGCTACGTAATGTATGTGCCTAGCTACATGATTGCCTGTCTTTCTTTAGCACAGGATCAGTGTTATATAGCATAAACTATGCTCAGATTGGAGGAGTACACCAGGACCTTATGATTTCTATAGTGATGTGTCTTCAAATCTTTTATTCATTACGTTTACACAATGTTAGGATTCATACTTCTGTTAAAAAGTACTATGAGAATCAAGCTTAATAACCAAGTAATAGTATGACTCATGGGTTACACCTTAATAAAACTTCAAGAGCTCACAGAGACCAATGTGATTATGGGACAAATTATTCCATTTATTTAAACAGAGGGGAAATATACTTATATTTTACAGCTGCCTTGAGTTTTATATAAAACCATGTTCTGGCCCTTTAATTACAGACAAAAGGAGAACCACTATGAGATCCTCACGAATAAGGTGCCATCCACACCTGAAAAGGCATTTCTGTGGGCTCCAGATTCGATGTGAAGCCCTCCCTTTGAAGAATACTCCCTCCCTGATTTGTGCTTCTGTTTTATTTTATATTTTACCTTATTTTATTTCATTTTTTGAGTTGGAGTCTCATTCTTGTCACCCAGGCTGGAGTGCAGTTGCACACTCACGGCCACCGCAGCCTCGACATACCGGGCTTACGCAATCCTTTCACCTCAACCTTCTAAGTCACTGGAATTATAGATGTATGCCACCATGCCTGGCTAGTTTTTGTGATTTATTTTAGAGACGAGGTCTCACCAAATTGCCCAGGCTGGTCTCGAACCCCGAGGCTCAGGCAATCCTCTCGGCTCAGTCACCCAAAGTGCTCGGATTACAGACTGAGCCACTGCACCCGGCCTGTGCTTCTTTAAGAAATGTATTTTTTTCTGTTGCTAACTAAATATGATCTGTAGTGCAAGAAAATCAAAGATGAAAAAGTCTGCATTAAGTAAGCGGTGTAAATAGAATGATCACAAACTCATATTACTGAATTCTGTGCTCATATTTGTCAAAAACTTACCTCTTCTGAGAAAGATGGCTGTCTTTTACTTACCATGCCTCACTTGCCCTGTGCCCCTGGGTGCTGCCACGCTGCCTGTATTGTAGTTCCCTTCCTGTGTGCTGGCCTTTTCCACATAGACAAATTGTGTTTGAAAGGTTGGTCAGTTCGTTGCTTAGAATTGAAATGCATACTCAGATACAAATTTTACTATAAATAATGTTTAGATTCCCATGCCAGCCACTCAAAGCCTAAAAAGCGTATAGAAAAGAGGGAAAGAGGAAGCATGTCATGAGTTATTGACATTATTTGTTCTAGTAAGCACGTGTAAGTAAATGTTCATATGTATATACATATACAGTTACACATGTGTGTCTATATATTACGTACACACACATAGATATACTTATTGAGACTAGATCCTATAATTTAAAATTCTCCAAAGCTGTAAGTGTAAAAAAAAAAAGCAATTTAAAAGCTTTTGACTGTGCAGTTTTTACTGTTGGTTGTAGTTTGGGTTTTTCTTCTGGCTACAGAAGTTGAACTTTTTATCATTGAGGAATTAGACACTTTTATTTTTGGAAAAGATGCCTTAAGATCTTTTGTGAATATGCCGTGGTAGTGGTACTTTTATTCAGAAGGGAAGGATTGGAAACAATATGGAGTTAAACTCTTGCCATCATGATATGTACTTTGTCTTCCTTGGAGGAGAACACAAAACTCTGCCAAGTGTCTCATTTTAGAAATTTGTATTTTTTCAAGAGCATTGGAGGAAAAGCAGTTTCATTTGTTAGAAGAAGAGATGAGCTCAAGGATGCCTTTTCTCTGAGGTGAGCACTTTGTTGATAAACCTGGAGATCAGGAGAGACGCCGTCAAACCGTGGTTCCCAGGGCGGCATCATTAGCGTCACTGGGGAACTTGGAATTGCAGAATCTCAGGCCTCATTCCGAGAGTCAGCATTTTCACAAGGTATCCATGGACGTGTATGCACAGCAACATTTAAAGTAAACTGGCGCCAAGAATAGCCTGTGTCATACAGACTGGCCTACGGCGTCCAGCCACCCTCATACCTAGGGTCTTGAGGTTTTGATGGTTACCATGTGTCTTAGTCTGTTTTGTGCTACTATTATAGAAAACCACAAACTGGGTAATTTATAAAGAACAAAGATTTGTTTCTTACAGGTCTGAAGGCTGAGAAGTCCAAGCTTCAGGGGCTTGCATCTTGTAATGATCTTCTTGCTGTGTCATCTCATGGTGGAAGACAGAATGACAAGAAAGCACGTGTGTGTGTGTGTGTGTGTGTGTGTGTGTGTGTGTGTGTGTGTGTGTGAGAGAGAGAGAGAGAGAGACAGAGACAGAAAGAGAGAGAGAGATGGGGATTGAACACATGCTTTTATCCGGAGTCCAACTCCTGTGATAAATGACTCACTCCCTAAACAATTACATTAAATCCATTCCCGAGGACAGAGCTCGTGTGACCTAATTATCTATTGAAGCTCCCACTTCTCAACACTGTTGCATTGGGTTTGAACACATAAACTTTGAAGGACCCAGTCAAGTCATAGCCTTTTGCTTCTGGCCCCCAAAATGCATGTCCTTCTCACATGCAAAATATATTACTTTCGTCAAAATAGCTCCAAAACCTTAACTTGTTTCAGCACCAACTCAAAACGTCCAAAGTTCGGAATCTCATCTAAATTAGAGATGTTTGCGACTCAAGTCACCATTCATTCCCAGGCAAATTCCTCTCTAACTGTGAACCTGTGAAATTAGCAAGTTTTGTGCTTCCAACATACAATGACAGGATGGGCATGGGATATACATTCCCATTCTGGAAAGCAGAAATAAGAGAAGAGAGGAATGACTCGTCCAAAGTAAGTCCGAAACTCAACAGGGAAAACAACATTAAGTCTTAAAATTAGAGAATAATCCTCTTTAACTCCGTGTCTCATATCCTGGTCACACTGGAGATGCGGTTGAACCCCCGGGGCCTCAGGAGCTATGCTCCTATGGCTTTGGTGAGCTCAGTCCTCCCAACAACTCTCAAAGATTTGAGTCTCGTGTCTGCTTTCCCAGGCTGTAGCTGCACACTGATTGTCCTACTTCTGGAGTTTCAGGATCTGCCCCATTCCTATAGCTCCATTAGGCATTGTCCTAGTGGGGGCTCTCTGTGGCGAACCTGCCCCTGCAACAAGTGTTTGCCTGGGTCCCCGGGCTGCCCCATACATTTCTTTGAAGATTATTTGGAAGCTGCCATGGCCCTATGGCACATGAACGCTTGGATGCTGCCAAGGCTTACCATTTGTACCCTCTGGTCCTTCAGCATGAGTCACACCTGCCCCCCCAGCTGAGGCCGCCAAGGAGTGCAATGCTAGAACACGGGAGCAGAGTCACAAAGTGACCCTGGGCAGGATTGCTGAGGTCCTGCCATGAGTCTATCTAGAAAACTTGCCCTCAAGGTCCTAGCTTGCCTTGAAGATCTCTGAAAGGCCTTCGGGGTTATTTTCCCATTATCGTGGTGAATAGAACCTGGCTTCATTCTACTCATAGTAATCTCCTCAGCAAACCGTCAATTGATCACAGCCTTCGTGCTCTCTCTGGGCAAGCTTTTAAAGTCTTTATCTGGCCTAAATGATCGAATTGTCCCAATCTTTCCTTTTTGTTTCCCTGTAAATTGTATGCTCCATCTCTATACGGTTCTTTCTTTACTGTATGCGGTCAAAAGAAGTCATGCAGCACCTTGAACACTACTACTGAGTTATTTCTTCTGTCAGGTATTTTAGTTCATAAGTTCTGTCTTCCCCAAAACTAGTACTCGAACATAATTCCACCAATGTCTTTGCACCTGTATCACAAGAATGGTCTTTACTCCATTACCAATATTTTGTTCTTCATTTCTGTCCGAGACCTCATAAGAATGACCATTACCATCTATATTTCTGCCAGCATTCTGATCACAGACAATGAAGTAATCCCTAAGAAGATTAAGCTCTCCCTATATCTCTTCTCTTCTGACTCCCCTTAACGTTCCATTCACAATACAGGCCTGCTCCTTCAAATTCCTCCAGCTTCTACCCATTGTCCAGTTCCAAACCCATTTTTACATTGCCACATATTTGTTATAGCAACAACTTCTCTTCTTGGTACCAATTTTCTGTCTTAGTCTCTTTTGTGCTGCTATAACTAAATACCACAGAGCAGATAATTTATAAAGGACAGAAGTTTTTTCTTACATTTCTGGAGGCTGGGAAGTCCAAGGCTGAAGGCCCAAATCTGGACATGGTTTTCTTTCTGTGTCGTTCCATGGCAGAAGGCAGAAAGGCAAGAAAGTGTGCATGAGAGACAGAGAGAGAGAGAAAGAGGAAGGAGCCCAGATTCATCCTTTTATCAGGAACCTACTCTTATGATAACGAACACACTCCTACAATAATGGCATTAATGCATTCATAATGACAGAACCCTCATGGCCCAATTACTGCTTAAAGGTCCCACTTCTTATCACTGCTGCATTGAGAATTCAGTTTCCAACACATGAACTTTGGGGGGACACATTCAAACCAAAGCACCTTATTTGTAAATTCTCGGTGTTTAGTTATTTTTCAGGTCTTCAGCTCCATGACGAATTAAGGAGAGACTTGGTTTATGCTTGAAAAAATAGTGCTTCTAGTGAGCATTATTGGTTGTTATCCATTCATTTTCACTTTCTGCCAATTCTGAGATTCGTCTTTGTTCACACCTTCTCAACACAGCCAGTACACTTTGGATGAAGCTGAACCTACTCTAGCTTAGGGAGTGGTCCATGGTTGGTTAAACCAATCAGAAGATGTTATTACTTTGCCATAAGCCGTTGCTTCAAGGTTGGGTATATAACTTAAGCTAACCACTCAGGGCGTGTCTTAGTACATACTGTTCTTTGGAATGCTGGGTTGGACACATTTTCTTTCTTGTTTAACAACAATGAGAAAGCATGTGACTTTATTGTAATTGGTAGATTTGCATGACCATGGGATCCTGAGAGTGGAAACGAAGGAAGTCAGACTTAGGATGAACCTAATGCCATGATGGCAGAGTAAGACAGTAGAAGAAAGTACTTGAGGACACTTTCTAATTGTGGACTTGCCAGTGTGAAGCCATCCCTGCAGATGACTTCCCATAATGGAAGCCAATGAATTCTCTTTATTGCGTAAGTCAGTTTGAGGTGAGTTTTCTTTTCCCTGCAGTATGAGGATTCTAAAGGAGACACAGTTGCACTGACCCAGTGACATTAGCATGACTGAACCCATGCTTGAAATACTAAGAAACAACCTTAAAAGTGCAAAATAGCTGCCTGACTCCTGGGGATTGACTGGCTAACCCCTAGTGGCTGGCTCATTGTTTCCAACTCATTCAAGAAATGCATAAGCATTTCTTAAAGAGATTATTAAGACTATTTTGGAAAGACATGTTGGCAAAAGGCAACTTCCTATATTTGAATCGAAAGAAAACCCCAAATTCTTTCCTTGTTTTTTCTTCTGTTTCTTTCTTTCTTTTTTCTTTTTAAGTCACAAAAAAGATGTGTGATCCCTGAAGACTGGAGATATCTGGAAAAGTTAGATCAATGACATGTGTGTTACCTTGATTATGGAGTATCTGGCCCATGTAAGGGAATGAATCATGAATCATACTTAAATTCATCTCATGCCCCAAATCCCTATACCCAATTACAGCCTCAACAACACTGGAAAAAGAAGTGTTAGTGAGATTAGCTACAGTCCCTACTGCTGCCGTTGTTCCTAAGACAGTAATTGGTACCCTCTCTTTCTTTCCTTACATTTTCTAGCTTTCTTTCCCCTCCTCTTGCATTTTGGAAGATCTGGCTGACTTGCCTGATAGGGTAACCCAGATTCTCAACCTGGAAACCTCTCAGTCCCTGAGGGTTATTGTTGTTGTTTGGGTTTTTTTTTTTCCCAAGGTACTTAGCTATGTACAGTTAAAATGAATTATGGGATGCCAAGAGATGTCCCAGTGGCACACATATTCTTCCCTGGCCCTATTCTGAAGCAATGGTTTTACCTCCTCACAGTAATAAATTTCGATGCCTGCTAGTTCACTGTCATGAAGATTCCCAAACTTTAGCGTTCGTTTTGTTTTCATTTTAACTCTTACTTTGTTCTCTACTGGCAACATCCTCCACACTGAAACTCAGGACCTCTAGATCATAGATTCTTAATTATCGAGGACAGAAAATATAAATTCTCACATAGGTTCCCCAGGCATGAGTATGGATGAGGCCAGTTCCATTTCTGTCCTTGATTCACAAGCTCATGCATTCTGCCTGTTGGAAGCACCGCAGCATACACGAGCCATTGGTTTAACCCATATACTATCTTCAGAGGGTATCACCTCCAAGCTGGCATCTGGGCTAAAACTTCAAGATACCATTCTTTCAAATCAGCAGCTTCTGGATGGTGTGGTATATGGAAAGACCAGTGGATCTTATGGTCATATGCTCATTGCCGCTCTTTATTTGCTATAAAGCTAGTCTCTTGTCCGATGTCACATCATGTAGGAGTCCATGCTGGTAGTTGAGATACTCTATGAGTCCTGGAAGAATGGTGATGGCTGAGCTACCATGTGCAAAAAAATGCAAACATGTATCCACGGTGTGAGTCAACCCAAGCCAAGATAAAATATTGCCTTTTCTGAGATGTCACCAAATGACTAATTGATAGCAGCAGGGATTGTATTCCAGTAAAGAGCATGGGTTTCTGTTGCTAACAGGTCTCACCAGTAACAGCATTGGTGAAAGGATGCACTTGCCATTGAGCTTGTGCATAGCCCCCATCTCAGTCAACACAGATACCGTATATACAAGCCCATTCCTCAAGCACTGGGATGTCCAAGGACAGAGGTTAGTTGACATCTACTGGCTGTTTCATTCTCTCAACTTGCTTGGCATTCATTTGTTTGACATTCTTTTTTGCTTGACAGACTCTTTGCTTGACATTCGTTAGAAATACAAAGATTCTCACTCTTTGATTAATTCCCATTGGGTCATCCATGTTCCTCCTTCCCAGACTCCTGTCTTCAATCTTCTAATCTATCTTCCAATCTTGGGGTCCCTATCCAACCAGCCAAGTCATTTACCACTCACTGCAAGATTATGTGTATTTTTATTTCAAGTCATTTTTAAATTTATACAAAGTGAACAACCAAGTACCTTGGTCAAAATTCTGCCCACTAGATTGGTTTTCTCTTCATCACTGTCTTTTAGGGCCACCTCTCAGTGGGGCTATTGTCCAAGTTTTATCTGGCATTGATATGCTTAGCCAACTCTTCTGTTGTTATACTTGCTGATTTTACCTATAGAGATTTGCCTTTATATGAGTTTGGTGATATTGATTGTGAGATCATTGGTAGATCTTAATTTGTGTGGTTTCTAAGTGCCTAAATTGAAAATGTTTTCGCCAGAGATGATCTGCTTTTGCTGATATACAAAAGTCTCTGCCGAATGGCCAAATCTCAGTTTATCACCAGAGTTCCAGTTTTAACTTTCTTTGCTCTGTAGCTGATTCAAAGTCAGTGGTCTAATGGCAGTATTACCCTTAGCTTTTGTCCACAGGATTCCTCTCCCATCTACTATTCTAGATCAAGTCTACACTTTTCGTGTTCCTGTCAATGTCTCCAAGAATGAGTCTCATCTGTAAGTCTTTTCCAGCGTCTATGTGTTCTGCCATGAGAAGATCACACAGAGAACATCAATTAGCAAAAGAGCAGAGGGAGTATATCTACATTTCCAGAGAACAACTTTGATTGTCAATGAAATCAGAGCTATTTCTTTTCTTTTCTTTTTTTTTTTGAGTTGGAGTCTCACTCTGTCGCCCAGACTGGACGCAGCCTCGACCTGCTGGGCTCCGGCGATCCTTCCGCCTCAGCCTTCCAGGTAGCTGGAATTACAGGCGTGCGCTACCACGCCCGGCTGATTTTTTGATTTATTGTAGAGATGATGTCTCACCAAGTTGCCCAGGCGGGTCTCGAACCCTCGGGCTCAGGCAATCCACTCACCTCAGCCTCCCAAAGACGCGGGATTACAGGCTGAGCCACCGAGCCCGGCAGAGCTATTTCTTAATGAATAAAAATTGTAGGAGATTTAGGCACAAAGCAGTCACTGATTTGTCTGCCAAGATATAATAAGAATTCATATTGTATGTTTTACATACATTTTCTCATCGAGTCCTCACAAAACTCTTGTAAGGTAGCTGCTATTACTGCCGCTAAATCTAGATGAGGCAATGGAGACGCAGAGAAGCTATGTAGCTGGCTAAATGCCACACAACCAGCAAATGGTGGATCTGAGCCTTAAACCCAGGTCTTCAGGCTTCAGAGTTTGGTCCAATCCGCACCAGCTCCCCAACCCCTATACCCTGCCACACACACTCTGGCTTCCACAGTGCTAGGGTATGAAAGCCAATATTGGAAAAGGCGACAAAGCCAGAGCAGTCTTAACTGAAGGTGGTATTATTTCATACTATGCATTTAGAGCAACCTGATACTTGAACTGCTATAAAAGTTCACTCTGGTCATCGATTCATCCATTGCTCCTAGCAATTCCCCAGGCGCTCCATTTGGTATTTGAATTCTTAGGTAATTTTCAGCAACATTTAGTATTATTTAACATACGACAATGCACTAAAATCTTAAATGTGTTCAGTTCCTGTCTCATCTTGCATTCTTATTGCAACCTACTTAAAAAATAACACCAATGTTCCTATCCATCTGCATTTTAAATTTTTTAAATAGCTACAAATAAAAGAAACAAGAAAAAGTATAAGGTGAAAAATAATCCATTTAACAAGAAATTATTTTGAATGTGAATACTGTAACACCCAGGATAATGACAATGCTAGAGTACTATTCCAAAGGAATACTTTTGAATATATTGCATCCCCTCTAAAGAAATATCACATTGAGATCTGTTGCCTGACCCTGAAATAATCAAGAAAGTGGTGCTGGGAAATATTCTAATCTCTCTTCACTAGGTTGGTGTATCAGTTTTAATTATTACCCTGTGCCAAAAAATGTTTTTGGCAATGTTTCACCCTCAGTCTATGCCAAGAAACCACTGCTGGTGGATAACAATAAAAGGAGATAGTTGACAATATAAAGTTCCATATGAAAGAAAAGTTAGTAAGAAGCAAAATACATTCGGTATACTTGGCTGAAAGAGCAGAGTGTCAAGCTACAGGAAATCCTCTGTAGTGATTTTGTAATGTCTGTGGTCTGAAGTAAAATTGCTCATGAAGTGTCTGCTAACAGCACAATCTTCCACCTTCAGCCACAAAAGGACATGTGTATTATTTGCATTTCTTCCATGGGACACTTTTCCTGACACTTTTGATTTCTTGACTGGTATTTGTATTCTGCACTGTGAGCTTTCAACATGGTTTTATAGAACCCCTGGACAGCTGGGGGCCAGGTGGATGGAACAACTCAAACAATTGTTAGACCACCATGACTTCACAACAAAAGCAAGCAAAACATCTAAAAAAGTAACCAGAGCTAGACACGTGGCAAATACTTTCCAGCAACATGTAACAGGAAAAAAAGAAAGGGAGAAAAAAACTTTTCCAGAAATCAGTAATTTAAAGTGACACTGCTCCCTTCATTAAGCTTAACTTAGATTTGAGTTGGAAAGCTGTTGCGATGTTCAGAATCATGGAAAAATATATATATACGTGAAAAATCACAGCAGGAGTGAAATTAAACCTTCCCTTGAAATTGTGTGAGCTTGAAAGAATACAAAAAGACAGATCTAGAAAATGAAATAAAAGCAGTTACACAACTGTGCCCTAATTTTCCACACTGAATAGCACTCAGACATGCTCCCCCATATACATTCAAATACAATGAAATAAACTGTATATACAGTGGAGAAATTTATGAACTACTTAACTTTATGTTCTAGCATCGAAGGTGTGATTTAAAAAAACTTTAAGGAAGAATTGATGTTTGCCTTGTGGTCTTTGAAGCAAAAGTATTTCTAATTTTTTTTTTTATGTACAGAGATGATAGTAGGGTATTTTTTTGGTTGTTATTGTCTTCTTCTCCTTAAAGAAACCATAACAAGCACGACTGAACAGAGGATAAACTTCAAAGTCTTGCTTTTTGGTAGGAAGTGCTTTCGAACAAAAATTATAAACTTTTGTCAATGAAACCTTTGTGAGAAATGATGAGTGTCTTTCTCCCACCTCTTGTCAAAGTCGTTAAAACGAAAGGAGTTTTCTCTACTGTACAAAAGAATGCCTGTAGTCAGAAGAGTCCTGTCCTAACAAACCTTCCTTTGCCCCAAGCATTGTCCTGGCACGGAGCTGAGAAGTGATTTTGTAATCTATCGCAAAGAAAGAAACATAGCCATTGACTTTTCCCCCTGTCCTTTTCTCTCTTTTATCTATGGATTCATTTGAGTCTGTACAGTCCTGTCCTCAAAAAGATCTTCGGGGAATTTCTAAGGCAAGGCATTGTAACAGATGCGTGACAGTTGAAAAATCAAAATAAGTTTACATAAGACAATTGCATTTGTCCAGACCAGTTCACTGTTTCTTCAGCTGTTTTTCACAAGCGTGGAAAAGGAATTTATTTTCTGGAATTAGGAAAAAGCATCTCACGTCTCTTCCTCCGTCTTTTAGATCCCAGTTGAAATACTCATTGAACAAATCAGACTAGTCAGAAAAAGACCAGACTGGTGGCAGAAACATTCTGTTTTGTGGTGGACTGCAGTGCTATTTTTGTCGCCTCCAAAGTCAGCCTCTCTGGGGTTATATTTGAGGGTTAGAAGAAATAGTTCAGACCAGAGAGGTTTGGCATCAGTCTTTTCATGAAAAGGATTGAAGGATAAGTGTAAGGAAGTTTAGTTAGGTAGCCATAACGTAACTAAAACCTTACCTTGATAAATACCTGTAATGAGAACAAGCCATTAATCTGAACCTGAAGCCTACATAGTTATCAGTTCTGTTTTCTTTCTCCTCATGATAGTTCACCCCTGGACCATTTTCCTTCAATTACAGGTTGTTTTTTACTCCACTAGAGGAAAAAATGTTCTACATTTCACCCTTGACTTGTCAAAACAAAGTCGATGGTGTTTGGCAATTATCAGTAATTTTTAACGTAGGTTTTTTGCAATATGCTAAGAATATAGTGAGCACAGAACACACACCCTATTTTTCTGTGGCTGGGAATAAAGACAGTTTTTAACCCAGAAAGTGTGAAGGAGAGAACTCATGCTGAAGTGGGCGCAGTGACTTTTGTGTGGAGTAACTGAAAAGTGAGAAGGCGGCTTACAAGGTGCAATTTGACAATCGGCGACACCGGACGGGTGCATAAGGAACCATTCCTTTCCCCCTCATGCCTTCTCAGCTTCAGGCAAGCATGCACATAGAAATGAGACACCTGTTTCAATAGAAGACCACAGTGAACCTTATTCCCAGCAGAGAAAATTTTGTCTGCTTAAGTTACAGCTACAGGGATTTAGTTGTCCAAACAGTAATGATGCTGCCATCCAAAAAGACTTTCTTTTTTTTTTTTGAGTTGGAGTCTCACTCCATTGCCCAGCCTGGAGTGCTGTGGCACGCTCGCAGCCACCCCAGCGGTGACCTGCTGGACTCAGGTGATCCTTCTGCTTCAGCCTCCCAAGTAGCCAGAACTATAGGCAAATGTTACCACTCCTGGCAAATTTTTGATTTATTGTAGAGATGAAGTCTCGCCAATTTTCCCGGACTGGTCTCGAACCCACTGGCTCAGGCAATCTACCCCCCTCAGCCTCCCAAAGTGCTGGGATGACAGACTGAGCCTCCAAACCTGTTCAAAAGAGGCTTTCTTAAAGATTGTAGTCACTTCTTTGCTTTTCACATCGTACTGGTTGCTGTCAAGTTCCACTGTCAAGTTCTACTTCATCAAACAGGAATACCAACAGGTTGCAGAAATTAAGAAATTGACCAATATCATCTCAACAAACAATATAATACTGAGTAACAAATGAATCCAACTTTGTTCACAACAAAATCCAAAGCTCCTGTACTTAGTTTGTTTCCTTTTCCATACTAGCTTTTAAAAAGGGCCAACAATGAGAGAGCACTTGGCAAAGAGAAATTTTCTTTTGCTACCTTGCAGATATTATTACAGGAGAAAGTTTTAACTTGCAAGGCATATAGGTCTGCTTAAATGAAACTTAAAATATGCTTCATTTCAGTAAGTGAAAGTGCACAACTTTAGAGTCTGATTAAAGAAAGATGTAGGTGACATGAGCTCATCCTTCTCCAGTTGAAAGGATTAAGATGTTTCAAATTCTTAATTCTATTATTTGACCATATGTAGGCCAGGGAGGAGGAGATTTATGGTGCCTGGTTTTCTTAATCTCCCATGTTTAGTAAAATACTTAAAACACCAAGGCATTTATTCAGCATATATTGACTTAAGCCTCAGAGTGCTCTTCTAAGATGGCTTTAGTTCAAAAAGTCTACCTTAAGCACGGGTCTAGTCTGAGTAACATGTTTGGCTGAGAAAATCAAGTTCGTGGGTATCGATCCTTAACTCTGACATTCAAAAGTTGACTTCCTATTCCACCCCAAACTTTTCTAAACTGTACTGTGTAAGCACAAGATACCTGAAAGAAGCCTGTTTTAATCTATCAATTCCACTCTACCAAAATCTTTTAATGTGGCACTTTATTACTAAAGGTCATTAATGATGAAATGTAAATACTTCAAAATATTTGAAAAAAATGATGTAAACTGTTTTCTCCTGCAGAAATCTGCCTTTAGTTTTGGTAAATTACTTGTTAATAGTGATTTTTTAAAAAATTAAACAAGAGTAGAGAAATTGATGTTTTGTTCAGTCTTTCAATGTGTTCAATACCACTAACATCATAGCAAAATGACCAGGAGTGTGTGGTATTAAAAGATATTGATAGGCTGGGTTCGGTGGCTCAGCCTGTAATTCCAGCACTTTGGGAGACCAAGGCAAGAGGATTGCCTGAACCAGCAGGTTCAAGACCAGCCCAGGCAACTTGGCAAGACCTCGTCTCTATAATAAATCAACCATTAGCCGGGTGTGGTAGTGTGTGCCTGTAGTTCCGGCTCCTTGGAAGGCTGAGGCGGAAGAATTGCTGGAGCCCAGCAGTCGATGTTGGGATGGCCGTGAGTGTGCCACTGCACTCCAGCCTGGGTGACAGAGTGAGACTCCAACTCAAAAAAAAGATATTGATGGCATCTTGTGTGTGGCTGAAGTCTGCCTCTGCTTTAAGATGAGTTCTTAACCTCTGAGTCTCAGTTTCTCCTCTCAAGCTTTCTTGTGGCTATAAGAGTCAGATGGTGTAATTTCTGAACATCACTTAGCTCAAATTTTGATATACACTAGGCACTTAATAGAGCTAAATAATTCTTTCCCTAAATTACTCTGAGACATTCCACTACTGTTTGCTTGTTTTCTATGCTAAGTTTATGGTTTTTGATATCTACAATTTAATTATTATTGGTGAATAAAGCACCAAACAAATATTCATACTTCTCCTGAATCTAAAGTTGAGAAGTCCTTATTTTTTTAGGGTATCATATTCATAAGAGTTTAGCTATTGTCCAATATAATTCTCTTATTTTACACATGAAGAAATAGACGTCTAGAGATATCAGTGACTTTGAGGTTTCCTCAAAGTCAGTGATTGGAGAGTGATGCAGTAACGAGGAAAGGGTCTTTCCTTTATGCCACCCAGTCAGAAAGATCGGCATGAAAAGGAAGACATTTGCACAGTGGGAGATCAAATTCAGCCTTCCCTGCTTAGAAAGTGTAGTTGGAATGACCAAAGATCAGATATATTTTCAGCCTGTTTTGGCACCTGTTTATTCTAAAATCTTTACCACTGAGTATATAATGGCTTTTGCACGACTGGTTCCTATACTTATTCTTAATTTTTTCATTTGTATGTGAACATAAAGACCTGGAATAAAATGAAGACTTTAAGCGGGTTCCTGGATTCAAACCCAAGCCTCAATCCAGTCTATTATTTTCAGAAATAGATCAATGTTTCCCTTACTCCATTTCCATGTTTACTAGGACACAACATTGTTACGCCTGGTTGCATCAGAAAATACGGGAAGAGTTCTGGAAATTGACCCTCCCACATGATCACAGAGGACTCTGCTGGATCACCAGGGCGTTTACCAGCACAAACAAGCTCAAATAAAGCCTGGGCTACCACTAGCAACTGCAGAAAACCGAACCCATTTCCAAATTGAGATGGGAAGGTTTTGATTATGTTTCAGTGACTGTGTATATGAATATATATGAATACATCAACTGCAACATGGCATTTTTTTTGTATTCCCATGGAAAGTATTGGTTTCAGAAATGCTTGGTGTAAGCAGAAGCGTCGTGCACTTCACTTAGGACCATGGAGACATTTGGCAGGGAGGTGGGATTTGTCTTGGCACTCTCTCTCCTCTTTCAGTGTCTCTCCTTCCCCTTCCTGGGCATTTCATTCCTCACCCCATCAGGTTTTAATCTCGCTCTCATTTTTCAAGTACTTCCCTTTAGGTGTTTGTGATAATGGCTTAAAGCATTCTGACTCCCAGAGGTATCCGTACAGAGGTTTTAGCATTTTAATATGGGGCTCAGACATCTAAAAAGCCTTCAGAAAATAAATTATTCGATGACTCTGGGACAGCGGTGGGAGGAAACCTACGGGTAGGCAACACTTAAGTGTCTCGAGGTGCCCACTGGGTCACAGAGACCCTGTCTGCCTATTCCTACATTTGACTCTGGTTTCATATGATGACCTCTAGAATATCTGAGCAGGGGGTGGGGGGTAGTCTGTGAACGAGAATTTCACCTCCAAAAGAATGGATAGGGTAGTAGCCCCAAAAAGCAGGAATTTAAAAATTTTTCTTTTTTTAAAAAAAATGAATACATAGTATTTTACATGCTTTGGGGTACACGTGAGTATTTGTTGACTGCATCGAGTGCGTAATGGTCAAGTCATGGCATTTAGGGTGTCCATCATCTTAAGTATTCATCATTTCTATGTGTTGGGCACATCTCATGTCCTCTCCTCCTGCTACTTTAAAGTATACAATGCGTTGTTGTTAACCACGCGTTATATATGCCATCAGACATAAGAACGTCTATTTTCCACACAACTGTAGGCTTGTAACCAATAACAATACTTTCTTCATCACCTCCCACCCCCACATATCCTTTCCAGCCTCTAGTATTTGTCCTTCTATTTTCCACTTCTTCTTCTTTTTTTTTGAGTTGGAGTCTCATTCTTGTCACCCAGGCTAGGGTGCAGTGGCACATATTTTCCACTTCTATGAGATCGTAAAGTTTTGCTTTTTGATCTATATTCAACCTTGAGACTTTGTTCTTTTGAGAGGAACCTTGGCTTATTAATGTGTTCAGAAGTAAGATAGTAATATCTTTTTTCTACAATAAACTGAAAAGCCAAGAGTAAAAGCTTGAGATAATCTCATTTTAAAAAACAAAACTAAGATACAGAGTCATTTCATCCTTCCCAGCCTCTTTTGTTTCCCTTCCTCCCTTCCACTCTTCCTTTCTTCCTTCTTTTTTTTTTTTGAGTCGGAGTCTCACTCTGCCACCCATACTGGAGTGCAGTGGCCCCTCCCGGCCACCGCAGCCTCGACCTGCTGGGCTCAGGCGATCCTTCCGCCTCAGCTTCCAAGTAGCTGGAACTACAGGCACGCACCACCACGCCCGGCTAATTTTTGATTGATTGCAAAGATGAGGTCTCGCCAAGTTGCCCAGGTGGGTCTTGAACCCGCGGGCTCAGGCAATCCGCTCACCTCACCTCCCAAAGTGCTGGGATTACAGGCTGAGCCACCGAGCCCGGCTTTCTTTTACTTTCTTCTGTTCTCTCTCTCTCTTCTCTCCCCAACCCCCCAAATAATATAAAGTTGCTCTTTTTTTCTTAGTTGTAAATACTTGATGTAATGTTGATGGAAACCTTCCCAGTAATAAATAAGGCCTACTTAAGGTAGATCATGATGCAAATAAACTTAAGTAAATGCAAACGCTTCTGTCTATGTTTTAATGTCTCCTAATTAGCCAGTCAGCTATAAGCAAAACTCTATGGGCACTGCTTTCTATCTTGTTTTCTTATTTAAAATTTAGTCCTATTCCAGTCAAAAAATACTAACTGACTAGTGAATGCCAGACCCTATCCTAGTTGCCGAAGTTATAGCAGCCAAGTGACTAGAAAAATTCCTCCTTTCCATGGAGAATGACAGAAATGAGAAAAAACAGTATAATATGAAATATTTTGGTAATTTATTCAGAAAATGACTGTATAGGTACTAAAAAATTGAGTGTTCAGGGGAAGTCTACCTGAGATGATACTTTAGCAGTGATCTAAATGTCCAGAAGTCACTCACATAAAGATTAGGTCAACAGTTGGGTACGACCCTCCTAAAATAGAAAACAGCTTGATATGTTTGAGGCACAGCAAGAAGACAATGTGCCACACTTTGTTTGGCAAAGGAAATACTGGTAGAAAATGAGATAGAGGCATGGATCTGTAGGACTTTGTAAAAGGAGAGGCAGCATGCTTGATCAATTTTAATTGTTGAGGGAATCACTTGCAGGGTTTTATAGAGGAATTATCTAATCTGGTTTCTGTCTGAAAGGTCACTCTGCATTGAATACAGATTCAGTTGAGAAACCCAAGAGAGAGAGAAAGGAGACCATATCAGAGGCTATTTTAGAATTCTCTGTTCAAAGCTGGTGGAGGTTTCAGCTAGGGATGTGGTAGTAAAGACAGAGACAAAATGTGTAGACTTTGAGCTACATTTTGAAGGAGGAGGATGAGTTGCCTGTGGATTCGTTTGTTTGTTTTGAGGTTATAAGCTGATTCCTTCATTTAAAAAAACTTTTATTTTATTTTATTTTTTGAGTTGGAGTCTCACTCTGTCGCCCAGACTGAAATGCAGTGGCCGCTCCTGGGCAACACAGCCTCGACCTGCTGGGCTCCGGCGATCCTTCCGCCTCAGCCTTCTAAGTAGCTGGAGCTACAGGCAAGCGCTACCACGCCCAGCTAATTTTTTGATTTATTGTAGAGATGAGGTCTCACCAAGTTGCCCAGGTGGGGCTCGAACCCGTGGGCTCAGGCAATCCACTCACCTCAGCCTCCCAAAGCACGGGATTACAGGTTGAGCCACCGAGCCCAGCTTAAAAAAACTTTTATATTTTATTTTAAAGATGTGGGGTACAATTTAGGATTAGGTATACAAGCGAACATTGTACAGGTAAAGTTGGGGCCTCTTTTTGGTTCCCTCTTTGCCTGGTTTGAGATCAGGTACGCTTATTGATGTTGTGTTCCCCCAGCTTCCCCCCCAGCCCGTAGTATCCCGTTACTGACAATCCCTTTCATATAATATTATGGTAAATATTCAGGATCTGCTTATGAGTGAGAACATGTGGAACTCGATTCTTTGTTACTGTGATAGATCACTAAGTATTACAGACTCTAAATCCATCCAAGTTGCTACGAAGTCCATATGTTTTTCCTTCTTTATGGCTGCATAATATTCCATTGTGTATACGTACCACATTTTTAAAAATCCAGTCTATTTTCAACAGGCAGCACAGTTGGTTCCATGTTTTTGCTTTTGTGAATAGTGCTGTAACAAACATACGTGTGCAAGTATCTTTTTTGTAGAAAGATTTGAGTTCCTCTTGGTATATTCCCAGTAGGGGGACTGCTGGGTCATATAGAAGGTCAATATCTAGTTCCTTTAGAAATCACCACACTGTTTTCCACAGAGGTTGCACTTGTTTGCATTCCCACCAGCAGTGTAGAAGTGTTCCTTTTTCTCCTCATCCTCACCAGCATCTGATAATGTTGGTTTTACTAATGATGGCCGTTCTTACTGGGGTTAGGTGGTATCTCAGTGTGGTTTTGATTTGCAATTCTCTTATTAGTGAGGCTAAGTATTTTTTCATGTGTCTGTTGGCTGCCCGTATATCTTCTTTTGAGAAGGCTCTATTCATGTATTTTGCTCACTTTTTAGTGGGGCTGTTTTTTTTTGTTGTTGTTGTTTTTTTCCCTTTTGCCACATTTGAGTTCCTTGTAGATCCTGGATGTTAGGCCTTTGTCGGATATACAGTTGGCAAATATTTTTTCTCATTCTGTGGGCTGACTCTTCACTCTCTTGATGGTTTCTTTGACTTTGCAGAAGCTTGTCATTTTTGTGAGGTCCCACTTGTTTATCTTATCTCTTATGGTATAGACTCCTGGGGTTTTGAACAGGAATTGGTTGCCTAGTCTGATTTCTGTAAGGGTGTCCTCTGCGTTTTCTAAGATTCTTATAGTTTGAGGTTTTACATGTAGGTCTTTGATTCATTTAGAGTTAATTTTTGTGTATGATGAAAGATAGGGGTCCGGTTTCAATCTTCTGCATGTGGTCAGCCAGTTTCCTCAGCATTACTTAATAGGTTCTCGTCTCCCCAGTGGTTGTTGTTGGAAGCTTTGTAGAAGATGAGTTAGTTGAGAAATTGAGGTTTTGCTTCTGGAATCTCTATCCTGTTCCATTGGTTCATATACCTGTTCCTTTACCAATACCAGGCTGTGGTTCTTTTTAATAGATCTTTTAAAAACTGCAAGGCAATAGAGTTTAAGGAAAAATGGCAATAGTATGATTGATACATAATACAATTCATATACCTATTAGGTATCAGTACAGGTATCATGAAGGCAGTTGAAATTCTGAGTTAAGACTGGAGCTAATTACTTTAGGAATCATTGGCACTTATGCACCATTTAAAGGCCAGGGATCGGATGGATTACCTCCCCAGATGTATGTAGACAAAAGGGAAAGCCATTTTCATTGTTAGGAGTCAGCTGGAAAAGGAAGAAACAATACAAGAGAACTCTGAGGGTAATCTCTGAAATGAAAACAGAACATGATATTATGGAAGCCAAGCAAAAAAAGTATTTCAAATAGAGTAGTAGTATTTCTGAGCGTTGTCCCAGAATGCGGCTGAAAGATTCAGTAAAATAAGAGAAAACTAGAGATGATCATTGGATTTGGTCACTTGGAAGTCATTTATGATCTTACAAAGACTGGTTTCAAGTGCGATAATGAAGTATAAACTTAACCTGAATTTGTTATGATAATAAAGTATAGAGAAGAGGACCTTAATAACTATATGACCACTATTTGAAATGACAGTTCCAAGATCAGCACTTTAGTTTTTATGGTCATCTGCCTTAAGGTGATTTGCTGTTTGGTAATCCAGTATCTTTAGAATTCACAGAAATTTAGAGCTTCTAGTTAGATGACGCAAAAAATAAAACAGCATTTCTTAAGAGCTGGTTTATGGTCTGTAAGTATAATTTGTCATCTGGAGTAATACAGAAATTTCCTCTCCCGCCTCTGCCTATCCACCCTGACAACCAAATCAAACCTCCAACAGAGTAATGATCTTCCAAAGAAGTAGCATTCAGTCTGCATTAGTCTGATAAAAAAGGAATTTAAACTAACCTCTGAGCAAGTGACGGAGAAGAAAGAAAAAGAGCCTGTGTACAACTTACATTTTAACAAGATCCATTTTAAAATAAAAACATTTTTATGAACTGGAAATCAGACAAAATATATCAAAGTTATAAATGTATGAATGCTGACAGCCAGAGTTTCAAATGAAGAAATAAGATGAAATTTTAGAAAAAAGAGAGAATTTTTACCCAATTTTTAATCATTATTATTATTTTTTAGTTGGAGTCTCACTCCGTCACCCAGACTGGAGTGCACTGGCACCCTCCTGGCCACCGCACCCTTGACCTGCTGGGCTCCTGCGATCCTTCCGCCTCAGCCTTCCAAGCAGCTGGGACTACAGGCGTGTGCCACTATGTCCAGCTAATTATTTAGCTAATTATTTATTCATGTATTTATTGTAGAGACAAGGTTTCACCAAGTTGCCCAGGCTAGTCTTGAACCCCTGGACTCAGGCAATCCTCTCGCCTTGGCCTCCCAAAGTGCTGGGGTTACAGGCTGAGCCACCGAGCCTGGTCTCAATTTTTAATCTAAAAATGGTTAGTAAAAAAAAATAAAAGAAAACAGTTCCTTGAATTCCAAAAACGTCTAAACCTTCTGAAGAAGCCTGGGGACAACAAGGAATGAAGTAGTCTCCCGTTATCTGAGAGGGATGAATTCCAAGATCTCCTGTCGATGTTTGAAACTCCAGATGGTATCTTGCCCTATGTGAAAAGTACTATGTGTTTTTCCTATGCATATAAGGGAGGGGGGAATTGGAATTATTTTTGGGAGGCAGGGCTCCTTGTAGTATAGGCTTCCCCCACTAGGTAAGTGTGCTGGAAACCCAGTTGTGAGAGGCTGCATTTGGCTTCAGTGATTTTTGTTTGTTTGTTTTGGGGATGTTCTTTAAATGCGTTTGCCCACTTGATGATAGGTGATTTACAAGAACATCCTGGCCACGCTGTGTTGAATGTTCAGTAGTTTTGACTAAAAAACAGCATGAATCCCGTGCCCCACCCCCCTATTCACCCGATCTCACCCAGGGCAACTTTTTTTGTCTCCCCAGATGAAAAAATCCTCCAAAGGAAACAAACGTTTTGCTGATGAGGGAGAGGTGGAAAAAAACAAAAACAAAATGACAGAAGCATTAAAGGGTGTCAAAACTGAGGAGTATAAAAACTGTTTTGAGCAGTGGAAAAAGAGTCTAGGTAAGTGTATTGCATCCAACGCAGAGTACTTTGAAGGTGACTGATGTCTAAACATGTAAGTGTGAATACACAATATTTTATAAATAAGTTCTATTTTTGGGGGGTCCCCTCTTGTATATATAGTAGGGTACTGGACGAACCGGGTGAGGGGAGAGGCGCAGGCAGGCTCGCAGCACTGCCCGGGCTGGCAAGCTGGAGGTGCGCGCTGGGACCCCAGAGATCCCAGTAGATGCAAAGAATTGCAACACACAGAGGAGAGAAGAGAAAAGTTCATCCCCCACAGACAGGGAGTGGGCCTACACTCTAGGTGAATGTGGCGGCGTAGCCCCCCAGAGTCCTGGCTTAAATCCTTCTCTTGGAGATGTTGCACGTGACTGCCGTGACTGCTGTGACTTCCTTGTCGACCACCTGTGGATGTCTTGGAGAGCCTGTGACACAGAGACCCATTAATGTCCGCCCACATGATCGCAGCCCCTAGAGAAGGGCGTGACAGGGATTCTAATTCTCCTGCACCTTCCCAAACGGCATTCCTTGGAGCTAAGGAGGGTGCACCTCCCCTTATCTCCTAGGCATTCCCAGTGGGGAGCTTCGGGGAATCCTTGGCTTCTCTGTAGATAGGGCCCACTTTACTGGAAGATCGAATCCCCACCTGCTCTCCCTCTGAGCGGTCATAACTTTTGTAATGACAAGTTTCGTGACTTTTACGGTCCTTGCCCAATGCATGATGTCTTAGGCCTTGTAATTCCCTTTACTCTAGGCAAGCTTGATCGCCGATATGAGATGCCTCTGACACCTGGGAGTCTGTTTCTGAAAAGGCAAAGTCAGTGAAGTTAATTTTACCTAAAATGTCCATTTATCCAAAAAGCATAGCTTCTATTTGCTCATCATTGTATCAAGGTTTAAGAACAAGAAGAATGACTTCCTACTCTCAGTCTGTCCTTTCAGTATATCTATTAGACAATTTTATTTATAAATTAGGCACACTAAGAGATACAATGCCAACCGATAATAAACTAGAATAGTTATAGCAATATACTGTAAAAAAGTTATGTGAATGTGGTCTCTTTCTCTCAAAATATCTTATTGTACTGTACTGTGGGTAACTGAAAGCACAGATGCAGATAAAGAGGAGACAACTGAACCTTAATTTCTAGAGTTAATTGTATTTTGGAACAGGATAGGTGAATTAAAATAGATAATTATGACCGGGCTCGGTAGCTCAGCCTGTAATCCCAGCGCTTTGGGAGGCCGAGGTGAGTGTATTGCCTGAGCCCTCGGGTTCGAGACCCACCTGGGCAACTTGGCGAGACCTCATCTCTACATTAAACCAAAAATTAGCCGGGCGTGGTGGCGCATGTCTGTAGTTCCGGCTACTTGGAAGGCTGAGGCGGAAGGATCGCTGGAGCCCAGCAGGTCGAGGTCGAGGCTGCGGTGGCCAGGAGCAGCCACTGCACTCCAGTCTGGGCGACAGAGTGAGACTCCAACTCAAAAATAATAATAATAATAATAATTACAAGCTTCTTTTATTAATTGTTAATTTTAACCTCTGTTTTAAACCTTTCTGAGTTGCTTACTTTAAAGGCACATAGAATATTTAGCCTATGGTACCTGTTTTTTAAAAAAATCTTATTTTCTAATGCTTTGGAAATAATTTTCACGAAGATTCCCAAAGTTTTAACCCAGTAGTTGGATGACAAGGTGGAATATTATACAGCCATAAAGAAAAAACAAAATTATGGACTTCACAGCAACTTGGATGAATTTAGAGTCTATAATATTCAGTGATCTATCATAGAAACAAAGATCTGAGTTCTACATGTGCTCACTCATAAGAACCTTGAACATTTATCATAATACTATAAGAAAGGGGTTGGCAGTAGTGAGAAATTGCTGTGGGGGGGCGGTACATAACATCAATAAGAGTACCCAATCTCAAACCAGGCAAAGTGGAGACCAAGGATAGGCCCAAACCTTACCTGTTCATGTATGTACCTAACCCTGAATTGTACTCCACATCTTTTTTTTTTGGAGTAGGAGTCTCACTCTGTCGCCCAGACTGGAGTGCAGTGGCCGCTCCCGGCCACCGCAGCCTCGACCTTCTGAGCTCTGGCGATCCTTCCGCCTCAGCCGTCCGAGTGGCTGGAACTCCAGGCGTGTGCTACCACGCCCAGCTGATTTTTTGATTTATGGTAGAGATGAGGTCTCGCCAAGTTGCCCAGGCAAGTCTTGAACCCGCGGGCTCAGGCCATCCACTCACCTCAGCCTCCCAAGGCACAGGATGACAGGCTGAGCCACCGAGCCCGGCTCACATCTTTAAATAAAAATAAAAAAATTTTAAAAATTAAAAATATAATTAAAACGATAAAAAAGAGCATTTTGTGAAATACCAAGCTTCATCAAGCTTTAAGCCCGCATTTTCCACCATATATCTCTTCTTGAAAAGGAGGCAGCTTTTCATTTTAACAATGGAGGCAGCGGTAAATAATACTCACTGGTTTGTCCCAATGTCAAATAGAAAGCCATGGACATTTGTGGAACTCTACTGTGTCTAATCTTAAACATTACTTTTCACGGAAAGCTCTAATGAGAAATAGAACTCACTTCAACAAAGGAGCTAACTGGGTGTTCTCAAGTTCTCCACAAAGGAGATTCTCCTCTTTACCTTTGAATTATCTCACCTTCTTTCTAGTTTATTGCTAACAAGTCCCTTCTTAACAATCCACAAATGCTTTTACATTTTATGGAAATAGTAATTGCAAAAAATGTAATTTCTAACAGGAGAGACATTACTCATTTTCTGGGGGTGGGGAGAGTAGCAACCACTCATTAAACCATGACATCAAATCTGGGCTGTCAATGGGTTTATTAAAAACCGTATGATATTTCTTGGCGACTCTGATGTCCTTTATTACTGCAATTATTTTCATTCACAACTGAACTACAATAGGGAAATACCAGTGGAATTCTCCACGACAAAGAAATAAAATCTTGGCAACAGCAGTTTTAATGGTATAAGCCTAGTATTAGGGCTTGCTCTAATGAGTAACCGGGCAAGACAGATCTAACAGCCACGTGTCAGATGAGGACAAATAGTCTATCGAGAGGCCAAAAAGAGGCCTCTTTTGATTTTTATTTTATGTAGTTTCATTTATTTATTTATGTATTTATTTTTGAGTTGGAGTTTCACTCTGTCACCCAGACTGGAGTGCAGTGGCCGCTCCCGGCCATCGCAGCCTCGACGTGCTGGGCTCCGGCGAACCTTCCACCTCAGCCTTCCAAGTAGCCGGAACTACAGGCGCATGCTACCACCCA